>NC_088172.1:111955321-112229450 GCF_028769735.1 Zonotrichia leucophrys gambelii | reverse complement strand
GGAAAATGGGGATGGGAGATTTCCACACCATCTGCAAGATATCTCTGCAGGACAGCCAGCCCAGCCAGGACAAGGAACTGCCATTATACTTCTTGCAAAAGCTGTTAACTGTGGATTACCAGGTGAGGTACCTGACTTGCCTGGAAGGGAGCAAGCCAGGCCTTGCACCTGGGCCACAAACCAGAGAGCAAGCAAACCAACAATCAGATGCCTTTGAAATCTTTCATGATGATTTGGAGGAAGCAGCCGTGAACGTGCAAGCATGGACAGCCATGTGCACCCCATGGACCTGCAGATGGCCATTTTCCATTGTGCTGATGACTTCCTGAGACAGACCCTGGCAACCAAGCTGGCATTCTGCCAACTGGCGCTGCCTCTGCTGGTGCCCAACCCAGGCACTTCACGCATCGAGTTCCCACTCTACGCCCTCAGCCAAATCCAAAGGAGCTGGAAAGAGGTGGACAAGTCAGGAAAGCAGGCCCAAACAAAGAGTTTCAGCAACAAACTCATCTTTCAGGCACAGACACCCTTTGTGTCCTTCATCCGCATTGGCAGCTCGGCCTCCTCTTCCAAGTCCCAGCTCCTGAACGCTCTGCTCAGCAAACGCAAACACGACACTTTCTTCCACCGCCACTGCAGAGGCAGCACCAGAGAGCGTTTGCTGATGGAAGGGCTGGTGGAGATTGCCTGGTACTGTCCTCGTGGAAGTGCCAATGACACCTTTGAGCGCTGCGTGGCTTTCTGTAACCTGCATGGAGACGCCAGGGATCATGGAGCACAGATGCAGTTCCTGCAGGAGATATCTGCTGTCAACGTGGCTCTTGTGTCCGATTGGGAGCACATGGACAACAGGGGGAAAAAGCTTCTGCAGGACCTGTGGCAGTCACAAAGGCCTTTTGTTTGCCTTCTCACAGAAAAAGAGAACATTGTAGCTGGACAAGCCAGCAAAAACATAACAATCGGGATCAAGAACAGAAATGAAGCAGAAATGATGGACCAACTGACCAAGACAATTGGGGATCTCCTGGAAGGTTCGAATCCACATTTCAGCCTGGATAACTGCGTGGACAAAGCTCGCCAGCTCGGCTTCATAGTGGATGCAGATCGAGCTGCGTGTGTGACAGCCAAAGCAAAGGCAACGGAGCTGGTGGAGCTTCTGAAGAAAGAGAAGCTCTCTGAGATCAAATCCCGGCTGCTGCCACTTCAAGGAAAACTGTGGCACCAGTGGTGCCAAAAGGACAAAGAACTCACTCGCTTGCAGGAGAAGAGGAACAAGAGCATCGAGCTGCATCGCAGCCAAATTGAAAACGAGAAGGCAGGAATAAGAGAAAAGCAACTTGAGCAAGCTTTCCCTCTCAACCCACTGATGAAATCATTCCTTGGCTTTCTCCAGGCTCAGCCAGCAGATACCAAGAAATACTTCCTCCACTGGATGAAGGTCTTTATGGACGAGCTGTCTTGTGGCCGGATTGAAGAACTGAGGAGAGACTATCACAAGTTATGGACTAAAAACCTGAAAGAAAAGAAACACCAGGAAAAAAACAATGGGAATGCTGAGTTGTTGAGTCACTTGGATGCCCTCTCTGATGAAATCAACGAATCATCCGTTGGCCTGGAGCACTTTCTGAGGGAGGTAGGGCAGATTTATGAAGCTCTGCAATTATTGAACTCCAAGAATGAGAGTTTTGTCAAACTGCCGGAAATTGCAGCAGAGCTGGTGGTTTCAGGGTACCCCGTGGAGCTGATGGATGGGGACGCTTCTTACCTGCCCTTGCGCTGGGTGAAAGCAATCTTTGACAGCTTAATTGAGAGGCTGGGGGACAAACGAGTGTTTGTGCTCTCCGTGCTCGGCATCCAGAGCACAGGCAAGTCCACCCTGCTGAATGCCATGTTTGGTCTGCAGTTCAACGTCAGCGCAGGGAGATGCACCCGCGGAGCCTTCATGCAGCTCATCCCAGTGGGCGAGGAGCTGCAGCAAGACTTGGGCTTTGATTTTGTGCTGGTGGTTGACACAGAAGGACTTCGTGCTATCGAGATGGTCAATAAACAGTCCCTGAACCATGACAACGAGCTGGCCACCTTTGTCATTGGTGTTGGCAACTTGACTGTGATCAATATCTTTGGAGAAAATCCATCAGAGATGCAAGATGTTCTCCAGATTGCTGTGCAGGCTTTCCTGAGGATGAAGCAAGTCAATCTTTCCCCAAGCTGCTTCTTTGTCCACCAAAATGTAGAACAAGCAACTTCACAGGAGCAGAACATGGAAGAACAAAGGTGTTTGCAGGAAAAGCTGGATGAAATGACTGTGGTAGCTGCTCAGCAGGAATTCTTTGACACGTCCTCCTTCAGCGATGTCATTGGCTTTGACTTGAACACCCACATTCACTACTTTGCTCACCTGTGGGAAGGAGACCCCCCAATGGCACCACCCAACCCCACCTACAGCCAGAATGTCCAGCAACTCAAGAGCAAAATCCTCCAGGCTGCCATGAAGCAGTCGCAGCGCAGCATTTTGAGACTCTCAAGCCTGAAAGATCGTATTGGTGACCTCTGGAATGCTTTGCTGAATGAAAACTTTGTTTCCAGCTTCAAGAATTCCCTGGAGATTGCCGTGTACAGGAAACTAGAAACTGCCTTTAATCAGTGGACCTGGAAGCTGAGGAGTCACATCTTAGATGTACAAATGAGACTGGACAACAAAATTTGGAATGGGGACTTGCAGAATGTCACCAGAGAACACCTTGAAGGGCTGGTGCAAGAGACAAGTGATGCCATTGAGAAAGAAGTGGAAAAGTATTTCAGGGAAGACAAAGACCATGAGACACTGGTCCAGTGGAAATCAAGCACAGAGCTGAAGCTAAAAGAACTAAAAGAGACTCTTCTTCGTGAAACAAAAAAGAAATGTGAGAATCTCATTGAGCTACAGAAGGAGCACAGGAAACTGGATGCCAGGAAGTTGGAATATAAAGATGAGCTCCTGAGAAGGAGTTGGGAGCTGGCTGTGAGTCTGAAGGGGAAGAGCCTCAGTGAGAGAGAACTGAAGGACAACTTTACTCTTGTCTGGAACCAGTGGATTGCTGAAGTGTCCCGTGCTGCTCGTCCTCTGGAACAGGTGGATATTGATGCAGAAATTGAAGACATCCTTGTAGAGCAGTTTAAAGAGCCAGGTTTTCATGCACGGATCAGGTCATTTCCCAGAGGCAGAGTGTTTTCTTTTGATCCAGAGAAACACATCATGAAGAAAAAGCATTTAGGTTTTATCCCAGCTTTCAGGAGCCTTTCCAATGCTGATGTGATCAACTTTCAGCACATCACAGACAACATCATAGCATGTGTGAAGGCAAACATTGCTAAGAAGGAAGAGGAGAAACGTGATTACAGTCGAAATTTTATTCATGAAATATTCAATGAAGTACAGAAAGGTGTGAACTCTGTCCCCAGCAATGCAACCTGTACTTTTAACAAAGATTACAGCATGGATTTGTCTCTCTATCTGTGCAGAATGGCAGCAGAAAGGTTTAAAGCCATGCACGAAGCATTCCAAAAGGCAAATGACCCAGTTGTGTACCTGAGCAGCAAGAGAGACTATTTCTTCCAATCTTTCCGGACTTCCTGCCAAGGAGCCACTTCAGTCACAACTTTTGCTGTTTTCCTTTGTGACAAGATTGAACCAGCTCTTCGCCGGGCAGTCTATGAGAGGACAGCTAAAGACATCGCTGAGGACATGCAGGGCAAATTCCCAGATTTCAGGGGCAGCAGAGCCAATCTGGAAGTTTGCATCCTGAGATACCTGGCAGAACAGGAAAATTTTGAGTATTTCAAGCAGTACCTTTGGTCTCCAAAACAGTTTTGTGAGTGGTACATTAAGGAACAAGTTAAAAAGCACTGTTTAGATGGCAGTAAGAGGCTCAGGGTGTTTTTAGATTCCTCCCTAAATCTTCTCTATCAAAACATCCTGTCAGCTGTTTCATTATCAACCCAAATTGTCAAAGACAGAAAAGACAGAGAAGACCAAGTCTCTCTCTGGTTGGATGAATTTTGCAGGGAACTGACAGAGGTGATCCACTTGCCCAGAAGTGACCTGAAGGGCATCGAGCACCTGGAGGTCACAGACATCGAGTTCCTGAGCAGGGCCATGGCAGAAGCTCTGGATGATCTGAGGGAAAGGCTCATGAAAGAATTTGCTGGTGCTAAACTGAGCTCATTTCCAAGGCAGCCTCACACCATCCTGGCAGAGCATTTTTCAGGGTGCTGGGCAAAGTGTCCCTTTTGTGGGGCTGTCTGCACAAACACAATGCAGAATCATGATGGAGACCATCAGGTGGTCTTCCATCGCCCACAAGCTTTGAATGGATCCACCTGGTGGAAATGTTTTTTTGGCATCGAGTATGATACACACAAACTGGTCATTGATATTTGTTCCAGCCTTGTTGCAAGTGATTGCAAGTTCAGAATTCATGATGGCCGATGGATTCCCAAAAAGAGATACCGTAATGCTGGACCTCCTTATTCCACTTGGAATATTTTTCCTGATCCATCCATGCAGGCATACTGGAAATGGTTTGTGTCTCATTTCAGGACACAGCTGGAAACTTTGTACAATGGGAAATTTCTGGGAAAAGGAAAAATCCCTGAGGCGTGGCGGAGAATTACCAAGCAGGAAGCTCTGTCTGAGCTGGAGAAGCGTTAGGCCACATCCGTGAGGAGGAAGAAGCACAACAGCTTTGAGTTTAGGAGAACTTTGTACCAGGCTCTCTACAAAATGCAGTTACAATGATGACGCTCTCAAACCATGTTCAGATAATGATATCTAATTCTTCCCAAATTTGGTGAAATAAGTCACATTATTGCATCCATCACTCAGCAACTCCCTTGCTTCATGAGAAAGGCATAATCCTCCTGCCTTCCTGCCATAAACATTTCCCTTGTCTTTGTCCTAGAGCCAAACCAAACCCACTCCTTGGGGCAATCAGCCTCGTGACCAAGCCTGAGCCCAAGGGCAGGGACAGGGCAAAGGGCAGCACTCAAAGCATCCCTTGGATCAGCTGCTGTGAGACAAGAAGGGACACTGCCTCTAAGGCAGTTTTCTTGCAGCAAGGAGCTGTCCTGCTTGGAGAAAGGGCTGCAGGGCCTGATGCCAGCTCCACACTGGCTGCAAGCTGGGCTGCTTGGCTTTTGGGTGTCATCCTTCCCTCCCTCATTGCAGCCTCCTGCATCAACTGAGGCCGTTCTCCCAGCAGGAGCTGTTGTGCCTGCAGGCTCAGGAAAGCAGTGACACAACTGCCCCAGGCTCAGGCAGTGCTGTCACTCCCTGTCTCAGAGGTGCTGTATCTCTGTCCAGGGAAGCCGCTTCTGCTCAGGTGCCTGGGGCTGCTGCCCTTCCCTCCAGCCCTCAGCCCCAGCAGGAGCTGCTCCTGCCGTTGGCCCCTCTGCTGAGCAAAAGCCTTTGGAGTGCCCCATGTGGAGAATCCTGTCTGCCAGCACCTTCTGCAGCAGCCCTTGGTGCAGATTCAGGGTCCTTTCTCTCTTTGATTCAGCTTTTTCTAAGGTGTGTGCCCAGGCAAAGCAGCTCCTTCAGGTTCAAACTGAACATCTCCTGTTGATTTCCTGACCTCAGACCAAAACAAAGCCAAACAGTTCAAGGAAAAAAAAAAGCTGCTCCAGGATTGCTGCTGCAGCTCCTTCAAGGCCAGGGAAAGGGAAAAATATTCTTGCTTCAGCTAACAAAAAACCAAGCCAGTTAAGCAAGAATGCAATGCTATCACAGGGCATCCAATCCAAGCACACCCAGGAGTGAGGCTTTGAAGCAAGCCTGCTCAAAAGCCCCAAGGCTCTTGTTGGTGCCTTGAAGTGGCTACCTGGAACAGAGGTTAGACAAGATTAAGAAAATAAAACCAGGCATTTATTGAAGTATGGGGAGGCAGCTGGGCAGTGGAGCAGTGAGTAGCGTGGAGATGATGGATGTTCCATCATCTGGCTCTTGTGAGGAAGACACCATGGGAAGTTCAAACAGAAATGTAAGGGGGGAAGCAAAAAGGAATGTAGTCATGTAAGACTGCAGGTGCTTGGGGTTAAGCAATGTAGCTAAGAAACATTTGTAATGTGATTACTGCTTGGCAACGGAAAATTTTACCTAAAGCTGTTAGACTATATATACCCAGCTGTAGAGATAATAGACAACATCATGGCTTCGCTCTATCAACAATAAACAACTTCTTGCTGATACCTACGTGGAGTCCTGTCTCTCAATCACCGACATCAAAGGCCTTCAATGGGGACACCATGGGCAGACAGAAGCCTCCCAGAGGCTACACCCAAGATGGATGACGGTCACAAGTTTTTTATACAGTTATAAGTTTGGTCCATTTGCATATCAGAGGTTAATCCTCCAACTGCAGCTTCAAGTAATGAAGTCATTTACCCCCGGTTTGCTCCTCCCCAGCTCCCTTCTGTATATAATTTTTGGAGCCTGAGACAGTAGGGTGTCCTTGACTTTAAGGTCTAGAGGAATTGTTTTGTCTGAATAAAATGGGAAAACAGTAACTGACAGGCTACTGGAGTTTTACAGTTATACCCTAAAGTTGTACAGGATCAAAAACATGTAAGAGCTAAATCGTAAGGCATCACTGTCCCTTCTCTGGACCCACCTTAGAGCTACAGGAACCATTTCTGGGTATAGAGCATGAAGCAGAAAATATGGGAACGGGGTATCATCATAAAATCACCCCATTTCCTTGCAAATAGCACATTGATCTTTTCCTAATGGTCATCTCTGAAAACATCTTCAACATGTTCTGCTTCTTCCCCAACATCTCCCCTGTCTCCTCTGCGACCCATTAGAGCAGATATGAGTTCTCCATCTTTACCTCTCCAAGCCAACCCTGTGTTATTACATAATTTCCATGCAGTTTCTAACAATTTATTTACATTTCTGGAGTCCTCTGCCCCCAGTCTTCCTGGACTGTTTCTCCTGTCCTGTTTCTGTGACCATCTCGAACCTGCTCTGGACTGGGACCTGGGAACACCGAGGATTTGCACCTTGTAGCTGCAGCATCTGCCCCAGCACCGGAGGGACTGAGAACAGAGCAACCACCCCCGAAAGAGACTTTCTGATTTTGCCATCTTTCTCAGAGCGGTGTCATCAGGTATTGTTCATTTTGTGTGCTGGGGGGTGCTGGGCCAGTCAAATAAACAGGTTCTTTCCACCTCTCTCCAAGGAATTCTTCCCGAACCTGTTGGGGGGGGGGAGGGGCCGTGTGGGTTTCGCTTTCTGGAGGGGCCCTCCTTTGCAGATTCTTTAACAAATTTGCCCTAAACCAGGACACCAGCTCACTGTGATTGGCCATTATTTAGAAACAGCCAGCATGGGCCAATCACAGATCCGCCTGTTAGATTCCACAGCAGCAGATAACCATTGTTATCTGCTGTTAACCATTGTCAACTCATTTTGTTCCTGAGTCCTCTCAGCTTCTCAGGAGGAAAAATCCTAGGGAAAGGATTTTTCATAAAACATGTCTGTGACAGGTTTGGGTTTTTTTCAGGGAATTTTCTCCCATCTCTTATCTGGAAGAAAGACATTGTGAGGGAAGGGGGTTACCCAGGAGACTGTCCTAGGGTGATGTTATGATGCTTGTATCCCCATTCATGTGTTCTGTTTATGCTGGATATTATGTTCTGTGCCTTCAAGACTGGCTCTGAAGAGTGAAAAGTTTTGTTTTGGTTTCTTATCAGCCTGCTCCCCCATGGCTGGTGGGACACACAGACAGGGCAGTACATAGTGCTGCTTTTGCTTTTTTTGGTTTTGCTTTTTGCTTTGCTCTTGCTCTTGCTTCTGCTTTGCTTCTGCTTGCGCTTCTGCTTATTAGCTAGTTTAGTTAAACAGTCCTGGCACCAAGGATGACTTCGCTGACGAGATCTGCCCGCCTGGGTTTTCTGTTGCACTGCCTCTGGTTTAGGTAAGCCCCACGTTGGGCGCCAAACTGCAGCAGTCCGTGGCCTTAGGTCTTATGTCTGGCGAGCAGGAGGGGTGGCCAACAGCCCACTGCAATCCAGGCACCCCTCAGCATCTGAGGCTTTGGGCTGTGCCTGCAGGACGGGATCACTGAAATGGCCAAGTAGAGAAGCTGCGAGGACGATGAGATAAAAGAGCCAGGACACTCTCTGGGGACAGTCAGATTTAATACCCAACGAAGGTAAACCAGGGAGTAACCAGGAGCAAAGGGAGAAACGAGGTTATAAAGGGGGGAGGAATCCCAGGGAGGGGTTTACAAAGAACCAATCGGGGGGAGTTAGGGGGTGAACTTAGAATGATAGACATCGAGGACAAACCAATGGATACATTATACGGGAGGGGCCCCAGCACCACAGCCAATCATGACTCCCAGGGTGAAGAATTCTCTGGAAAAATGGGAGTGCCAGGGAGGGATTGACTGGGCCCAGGGAGGAGAGGCAAGTTTACATACAAGGAAATAAGGGGAGGGGGGGATTATATAACCAAAGGGATTGACACAGCTCAGGGCGGGAAACACCACGGCAACAACATGATGGGCATAACTGAGGCAGGAAAACTCTTGGGGGCAGAACTATTACATAAAATAGCGGAGCAAATGAATAAACTAACAAAACACACCACAACACTGGACAGTTTCTCCTTTCCTTTTTTTGGACCTACTCGAACCTGCTCTGGTCTGGGAACCTAGGAAACACCAAGAGTTTGCACCCTGTGGCTGCAGCAGCTACCCCAGTACCAGAGAGATTGATAACAGAGCGACCACCCCCAAGAGAGGCCTTCAGAATTTGTCATCTCTTTCAGAGCAGTGAAAGAATGGTGTCATCCAATATTGTTCATTTTGTGTGCTAGGGGGTGCTGTGCCTCTTAAATAAACAGGTTCTTTCCACTTCTCTCTGAAGAATTCTTCCTGAACCGGTTGGGGGAAGGGGCTGTGTAGGTTTTCTTTCTGGAGGGGCCCCCTTTTGGAGGTTTTCTCCCAAATTTGCCCTAAACCAGGACAGAGGCTTAGTGAAAGAACAATTACTAGCTGGACGTATTGAAAAATCATTTAGCCCATGGACTACACCTATGTTTGCAATAAAAAAGAAATCTGGTAAATGGAGATTTTGCTCAATTTGCAGCTGATAAATGCTGTGATGGCTGCAATGATTGCTTTTCAAAAAGGTCTCCCAACACCTACAATGATTCCACAAGGATGGGAAATAATTATCATTGATTTGATTGTTTTTTTACAATTCCATTGGCTGATCAGGATGAGGAAAAATTCGCCTTTACTGTGCCTTCTTTAAATCATAAGGAACCGGGCCAAAGATATCAGTGCAGGGTTTTGCCTCAATGAATGAGAAATTCTTCAAGTATTTGTCAATGGTTTGTGGCACAAACTTTATCTAAGGTGAAAGAGTGATTTAGCAATTGCTATTGCTATCATTATATGCATGATATCATGTTGACGTCCGAAAATAAACAATTGTTGGCTCTTGAACAATGTGCTGTGAAAAATTTAGAAGCCTTTGGTTTGGTTATTGCCCCAGAGAAAGTTCAAAGACAGATGCCTTGGAAATATTTGGGATTGATAATCACCAATACACAAATTGTGCCTCAACCTGTAACATTGGACAATGATATTAAAACCGCTGTTGACGTACAGAAAACGGTTGGTGCAATAGGTTGACTTAGGCCTTACTTGGGGATAACCAATCATCAACTGCAACCATTTTATGACTTCCTGTCAGTGATAACTTCATCTGCTGATGAGAGACATTTGACTGCTGTAACAAAAAAGGCTGTAGAAGAAGTTGAATTGGCCTTCACATCCAAATTTGTTGCCAGGATAGATGTTTCTGTTGGTGTGCAATTATTTGTTTTGAGAGATGATGATGCAGATTGTTGTGTCAATGGAATGATAAATTGCATGTTTTGGAGTGGATTTTTTTGTCTTTAAGGTCCCAAAAACCAGTTCCGGGTCTGTATGAGCTTTTTGCAGACATCATTATCAAAGGTCGCAGAGGCAGCCATGAAATCTTAGGCCATGATCCTGTAACTATTGTCATACCAGTACAACAGTGGTAATTTGGGTGGTGTTTTCAAAACAATCATGAGCTGCCATCTGCTTTATCTTCCTTTATAGGTCAAATAGCATACCATTTACCTTCTCATGCTATTTTGAATTTCACTAAGTGAAGCGGTCAAGCTGGAGAAAGATTGTCCTTCTTGGACATCCCAGCTAGCTATCCAGCAACGCTAGCAGCAGGGGGGGCATTATCCTGATTTCCGTGGTTCAGGACAGCACCTAAGGCAAACGCCCTGTGCTATGACAGCAGCGCTACCTTGTGGTAGGACGTGGCTTGGTTTATGGCTGCAGTCAGCAGAAAAAGAGAGCACTCTCCACCTGTGGTGAATCCAGGTTTATTGGGCCCCAGGGAAACCGACAGCCGAAGAGGAAGTCAGGGAGGTTGCAACAGTTTATAAGGAGGGAGGGAGACAGGGGAGGAGTCGGTTCTCTGGCGATTAGAGTTTTAGATGGGAGTGGGATACAATAGATGACTTAGGGAGAACGCCAGTGGGGATAACTTGAGGGTGGGGCCCCAGTCCCTGAACCAATCACTTGATGGTCTCATTGGAGGTTTCTAGAGAGAAAGGTGGGAGCGCCAAGTGACGGACAGGGCACTGGGGAGGGATTTAAAAAAGGATACATTGGTCTCCAAGGCAGCTGGGGAGGAGTTGGGATAACTGGCAGCACAAGGGAGGGAGGGGAGAACCAGGGCAGAACCATTACATAAAAATGGGAATTGGAACACTCAAACTTGTACAAACACAACACAGCAACTAAGAGGATTGCCTTTCAGAGGAAACAACTTTTCTCTTCTGTGCCAGTGGAAGGGTGACAGTTTTTACAGATGGATCAGGAAGAACTGGAAAAGCTGCTGTAGCCTGGAAGAAAGATGACCAGTGGGAATGTGAAGTAATGGTTCAATAAAGGTGTCCTCAGTTAACTGAACTTTGTGCCGTACTCTTGTCCATTACCTTATTTCCTAGTTCTGTAAATACAGTTACTGACTCTGTTTATGTTGCTAATTTAGCAAAACAGTTGGATCAAGCTGTGTTGTAGAATGTAAAGGAGAAATCATTATTTGTTATGTTGCTGAAATTATGGACAATTATTAGTAAAGCAAACCATTCTTATTTTATTATGCATATTCGTAGCCATACATCTCTACCTGGATTCTTTGTTGAAGGTAACACCTATGTGGATTCCCTTGTGGTTGCCTCAGCAGTAAAAACGGTGCCTAATGTGTTACAGCAAGCTGTTCTGTCTCACCAATTTTTTCACCAGAGTGCTCAGGCACTATGGCAGCAATTTAAATTATCACATAATGAAGCAATGTCAATTATTTCTTCTTGCCCTGATTGTCATATGTCTCATGTTTCATAGTATTACAGGGCTAATCCTAGAGGTTTACGCCCTTTGCAAGAATGGCAAACAGATGTTACAAAAATGCCTGAATTTGGGCGTCTAAAGTATGTTCATATTACAATTGACATCTTTTCTCATGTCATGGTTGCCTCAGCATTGGCAGGTGAATGAAACAGCTTGGGATGTTATTCATCATTTTTGCCATGCCTTTTCCATCTTAGGTGTTCTATGACATGTAAAGATGGATAACAGCCCGGCGTATGTTTCAAAGAAATGGCAAGGTTTTTTTCATGCCTGGGGTGTTGGTCATTCTACTGGTATCCCTCATGTTTCAACAGGCCAAGCAATTATTGAACATGCTCATGGTTTGTTGAAGCACCAGGTGCAAAAACAAAAAGGGGGAATGCAGAGGGAATCGCCTCAAATGAGATTAGACAAAGCCATTTATGTCTTAAACTTTTTGCGTCCTTTATCTGACTTACAAGTCTCTCCTGTATTCTACCAGTTTTCATCTTTGAATTCAAAGCAACCAAACTTTAAGAAAGGTATTAAGGTTTGGGTAAAATATTTAATTACGGGAAAATGGACTGGCCCGATAGAATGGAGAAGAGGATACACACGTGTTTTAACTGAAAATGGCCCTCGATGGGTCTCTGCCCGTTGTGTCAAACCTTATTTGGAGCACACAGAAAAGGACAGGATGAGTGGTTCTGCAGTGGGAGCAAAATGAGTAGGTAATTGCATTGGTTATTAGGTAGATGGAAGCATGGATCCTCAAGGAATGTGTAGTAAAGATGGTAATTCAAGACAGAGTAAAGGTAGTTATAGGCTTACACTGAAATTTCAAAAGTTAAGTTAGTGGATTTTACTTTTGCTTCATTTTCTTGAATTCTCTTATAGAGAGGTTAGTAGTGCTGAGAAGTGTGCCTTGTACCATCTCCATTTGCAGATCACCGGCTGTCCCAAAATAGGGGAACTTGATGTACCTAAAGGAAAAGTGTTGCCTTTGCAAAGGAGTTGAATTAGTAGCTGAAGTTCACATTTTGAGCAGCTAGGTTGGTTGCCCATTGTGATAGCAGCAACCAGTTGTAAAGTTAAGTGGATGCTACTTAGTTCTGAGTGGTGACTTAGCAGATAACTTGGTCTCTGACTCTGTGTGGGAGAAAGTTATTTGATTAGAGGTGAAAGTGTCATTCTGCTACAAATGTGTCATCGGGAAATTGCGAGGTCTGTAACGGTATTTGAAGATCTGTCTTTATGTGTTTTGTTTGTATATGAACCTTAAGACTGTGAAGGTGTGTGTTGTGGAGTTGTTAGAAGTTGGTTATCTGTTAGTGAATGAAGAATGGATCCTCCATCTGCTTGGATTTTTGCAAGGGCCCTGCAGAAGTCCTTAGCAGTTGTATTTGCTGGTCAAATACAAAAAGGGGGAATTGTGGGAAAGACATTCTGTGCTGTCCCTGTGAGCTAGCAAGGGCCTCCTGAAGATAAGGAGAAGCCCTATATCTCTCCTGAAGGAATGCCAGGGTCATTATCCTGGAGGCCAGAGGAAGGAGAGAAAATTGGGAGATATGGACTCTCACTGGCTCGCCGAGTGACGCGGCTCTCTGGTTGTCTGCTGAGAACTTTGTTTCTCTTCTATGGCCAATGGGCACTGTATATGTGTTAGATGGGTGTCGCTATCTGGAAGAACTATAAAAGCTACGTTGGTTTAATAAAATCTCTCTCTTTCACCCTTCTGATGGAGTTGTGTATTACTGTATTGTGTCGTGCTCTATAGTGACAGAGAGCAATCTGGGAGAATGGGACTGCATAACCTGGAGCTGTAATTGGACAATTAACCCCAATATGGAAATGGGCCAAAACTTATAAAAGGGAGAACATTCATGACCTGGCGTCCATCTTGGGTATAGCCACAGCCGGGCTCTTGCACTGCCAAAGGTGTATCCTTATAAAGCCTTTTTAATAAATATCTACTTTATTTCTTTAACACTGTCCAGCTTCTGTTCTAGATGGCCTCTCAAGGCATCATGGAGAGGAGCCTGCTGGATGAGTGAACAGCACATGATCACCCACGTGTAAGGACATTAAATCATGTTGCTGATGTGGCAATGTGTGATAGTGAAGAAATACTTTATAAGGAAATACTGTGTCTTGAAGAGGTGTGTAAAACCAGCTTTTTTCTTGCAATAAACATCTCAGTATCCCCACTGATCTGAGTCTGTGCATTAATGGTTCACAGGAAAGAGGGGGGGCTGAGGGAGAAAAAAAGTGTTTTAAAAGCTTCTTTTATTTCTCATTATCCTTCTCTGATTCTGTTAATAATAAATTCACTTTATACCTTTAAATTTGAACCTCGTTTGTTTTTCTCCTCATTCTCATCTCAGTTTATGACCCTTTTTTAATTTTTTTTTTTGAAGGAACAGCTTTCGTTGGTGCCTGGTGTTTGCTCAGAATCAAACCACAAGAGCCCAGACGTGAAACTGGTTTTTATTACTGATTGGAATAGTAATATCCTCATTAAAACATGTCTGAGATGTCCTCAGTTCTTCAGTGGGGGTCTTGTGCGCCAGGAGCTGGGAAAGGCAGCTCTGCGGCAGCTGGATATCGTGGAGAGCCGAGGACAGAGCCCTTCCTGAGGACACGCGGCCAGAAGGACTCCAGCCACAAAATTACCAAGACAAACAAAATACACAGAGAATCCAGAAGGACGCCGGGAGCTCACACTGTGCCAGAGGAGCTGTGAACCCTGGGGATGCCCAGCCACAGCCACCTCTGGGTGGGTGATGTTGGGAAGATGTTTGAGCTGTGGGACATGTCCCAGTCTCTGCTGGAGCCGTGGGGGGAGAGTGCAGGGTCTGCCCCCCTGACCCACCCCAGGGCTCTCTGCAGGACCTGCTGGGCACCATGTCCAGCATTCCCGAGGTGGGACAGATCCCTGTGCCAGGGAATGTGACCTCCAGAGCTCCAAGTGGAGTGGGGACAGGCACTGGGGATGCTCTGTGCCCTCTCACACTGCTGGGCACCATGTCCAGCATTCCCAAGGTGGGACAGATCCCTGTGCCAGGGAATGTGACCTCCAGAGCTCTGAGTGGAGTGGGGACAGGCACTGGGGATGCTCTGTGCCCTCTCACACTGCTGGGCACCATGTCCACCACTCCCAAGGTGGGACAGATCCCTGTGCCAGGGAATGGTGACCTCCAGAGCTCTGAGTGGAGCAGGGATGGTGCTGGCAGTGGGGACTGGTGTGGATGTGACAGCCTGGTCAGAGAGGGAGAAAACCAGCTAAGTTTTCTCCCAGTGGACTTGTGAGAGTTTAGGGAGTTGTAGAGAAACAATGACAGCTTGTTATTATAAACAACTTGCAGATGGTGTTTTCCTACTCTCTGCCTTTCTGTTTTTCTCAAAGACTGTTTATAAGAAAGGTGTTTTTGTTAATTAGCCAATCAGGTGAAACGTATTGATTGATTGACCAATCTGGTCTGAATGTGTTGGAACAGTCTATAAAAAGAGGGAATTTTCCCATTAAAGCAGCTGCTGTGCAAACCAGCCTTCTGGTAAGTCTGTCATTTCTTACACAGTAGTGACAGACAGGCACTGGGGATGCTCTGTGCCCTCTCACTCTGCTGGGCACCATGCCCAGCATTCCCGAGGTGGGACAGATCCCTGTGCCGGGGAATGTGACCTCCAGAGCTCTGAGAAGAGCAGGGACATAGTTTTCTCCCATGATTTCCCTGCTCAGAGAAACAGCTCAGAAAAAGTAATGGGAAACAATTCTTATCTCTATTTGCTACGCCTGTTGTTGTATACATGCAGAATGTGTTATGGAGATTGCTTACCAAAGAGTAGTTTGTCAATTAAACACTGGTGATGGTGTTTAGATTGATTGACCAATTAGGTCAAAACTGTATCAGACTGTCTGTAAGGGTTATGAGTTTCTTAGAATTGTATAATATAATGTAGTATAGAAGAATAAAGCGATTAATCAACATTCTACAATCATGAAGTCAATGCTCATTATTACCTGGCCAGGAGCCTACAACAACAGGGACAGGCACTGGGGATGCTCTGTGCCCTCTCACTCTGCTGGGCACCATGTCCAGCATTCCCAAGGTGGGACAGATCCCTGTGCCAGGGAATGAGACCTCCAGAGCTCCAAGAGGAGCAGGGACTGTGCTGGCAGTGGAGACAGGCAGTGGGGATGCTCTGTGCCCTCACTGCTGGGCACCATGTCCAGCCTTCCCGAGGTGGGACAGATCCCTGTGCCAGGGAATGTGACCTCCAGAGTTCCCAGAGGAGCAGGGACAGGCACTGGGGATGCTCTGTGCCCTCTCACTCTGCTGGGCACCATGTTCAGCACTACAGAGGTGGGACAGCTCCCTGTGCCAGGGAATGGGACCTCCAGAGGTCTGAGAGGAGCAGGCATGGTGCTGGCAGTGGGTTCAGGCACTGGGGATGCTCTGTGCCCTCACTGCTGAGGCTGGCATGTCCCCAGCTGCTCCATCCCAGCTGCTCCATCCCAGCTCCCTGCTCCATCCCGGATTCTGAGCATCCCTCCAAGAAGCCTTTTGAGAATGCTCCCACAGCACCAGTGACACAGCCCCAGCTCCCCTCTCCTTCTCCTGATTCCCAGGAAGGCACCAGCCACAACCTCAATGGGCAGAGGCCTCGGGGACTCCCACAGGAGCCAGCTGGGCACCTCTCCCAGCCCCAGTGCGGGATGCAGAGTCTGGGGATCTTTGCCATGCTCCCGCCCCATTTCCCTGGCCCTAAAGCCTGAGCGGGACCCACAGAGAAGAAATGCAAAGAGGAGACCCAGCAGCAGCAGGGAGGAGATGCCCCCAGGGCTGCCCAGAGGTCACAGGGAGGAGGAGGACACGGAGCTGTAAGGTTGTGCACTGGGCTGGGGACACAGGAGAGGCTCCAGCCCTTCATGCTCCCAGCAGCTTCTTGACCATGTATCCGGGCATGCTGTAGAGGAACAGGGCCACCATGATGAGGAGCAGCAGGGCCAGCACGATCTTGATGATGAGCCACTTGTAGCGGGTGCAGATGAGGTATTTGATGGACTTGAGTGGGTTCAGGAACCAGATGAACGACGTGTCTGGGCGGCTGCAGGGGAACAAAACACTCATCATTAATCCATCACCATGGAAAGGGATTCATGGACCTTAAAGTTCATCTTTTTTTTTTGTTTGTTTCACTCCCTGCCAAGGGTAGGGACACCTTCCACTGTCCCAGGTTGCTCCAAGTCCTGTCCAGCCTGGCCTTGGGCTCTGCCAAGGATCCAGGGGCAGCCACAGCTGCTCTGCCCACCCTGTGCCAGGGCCTGCCCACCCTGCCAGGGAGCAATTCCTCATTCCCAAGATCCCATCCAGCCCTGCCCTCTGGCAGTGGGAGCCATTCCTGTGCCCTGTCCTCCATCCCTGTCCCAGTCCCTCTGCAGCTCTCCTGGAGCACCTTCAGGCCCTGCCAGGGGCTCTGGGCTCTCCCTGGATCCTTCTCCCATCCAGGTGAGCACCCCCAGCTCTGCCAGCCTGACTGCAGAGCAGAGGGGCTCCAGATCAGAACACCTCCATGACCTCCTCTAGACCCTTTTCCATCAGGTTTTGGGGCTCAGAGCTGGATGCAGCACTCCAGGTGGGAGCAGAATCCCATAATCCCAGGTCCCTGCTGCAGAGAGGCTTCTCCCACTCACTTGGGTTTCTCCAGGGGATCAGGCTCATTCCGAGCCAGCCCAGCAGGGGATTTCTCAGCCTCCTCTGCTGTCAGAAGGTGCAGCTCAGCCTCAACTTTGCCCTGCAGGGAGGAGAGAGCTGTGCTGAGGCCTGGGAGCACATCCCAGAAGGAACAAAGCCATGAGGGGGAAGCAGGGTGTCCACAAAGCGTGCAGTGCCCAGGAGGCAGACCCTCCCTTTCCCCCATCCTTACGGTGACCTCCAGCTCATCGTTCTCATCTCTGGCCACGAATGGCCACCAGCCCTTGACCCGCTTCTGCTTGAAGATGGAGATCATGGGCAGCTCAGCCTCGTTGGTCACCATCTCCAGGCTGCACTGCTTGGACGTCTTGGCTCCCCGGGGGAAGCGGTTCAGGTCCAGCTCGATGGCCCCTGGCAGGACAGAGGGGAGGACAGAGGTTGGCATGCCAAAAAGGCCAAGTCCTTGGCTGGAGATGGGCTGGACCAGCATCTCCTGCCCTGGGGAGCAGCTTTGAGCCAGTCTGGGAAGGAGAAATGGGGTGTCTTGGCTACAGGAGCAGTGGAGAAAAGGGATCTCAGAATCATGGAGACACGAATGTTAGAAAAGAACTGCCAGACCCTCAAGTCCAAGCTGTGCCCAATCCCCACCTTGTCCCCAGCCCAGAGTACTCAGTGCCACATCCAGGCCTGCCCTGGACACCTCCAGGGATGGGCACTCCAAACCTCCCTGGGCAGCCCCTGCCAAGGCCTGAGCACCCTTTCCATGCAGAAATTCCTCCTGATGTCCACCCTGAGCCTGCCCTGGCCCAGCCTGAGGCCATTTCCCCTTGTCCTGTCCCTGTTCCCTGGCAGCAGAGCCCGACGCCCCCTGGCTGTCCCCTCCTGTCAGGGACTTGTGCAGAGCCACAAGGTCCCCCCTGAGCCTCCTTTTCTCCAGGCTGAGCCCCTTCCAGCTCCTCAGCCTCTCCTGGGGCTCCATTCCCTTCCCCGCTCCCTCAGCCTCTCCTGGGCTCCATTCCTTCCAGCTCCCTCCGCCCCTCCTGGGGCTCCATTCCCTTCCCAGCTCCCTCAGCCCCTCCTGGGGCTCCATTCCCTTCCCAGCTCCCTCAGCCCCTCCTGGGGCTCCATTCCCTTCCCAGCTCCTCAGCCTCTCCTGGGGCTCCATTCCCTTTCCAGCTCTGTTCCCTTCCCAGCTCCAGCCCCTCCAGGTCTCTCCTGGCAGGAGGGGCCCAGAGCTGCCCCCAGCACTGGAGGTGCCCCAGCAGTGCCAGCACAGGGGACGGGCACTGCCCTGGCCCTGCTGCCACCCCAGAGCTGGCACAGCCCAGGGATCACTGGCCTCTGGCACACCTGGGCACACCTGTACTCATGTCCAGCCTCTGGCACAGCACCCCCAGAGTCTTTCCCACCCCCCTTTCCCAGCCTGGAGTGCTCAGTGGGGTTGGTGTGACCCCAGTTCAAGACCTGGCCCTTGTCCTTGGCCCATGGATCCAGCCTGTCCAGAACCCTCTGCAGACCCTTCCTGCCCTCTCACCCCACCTGCCCCATCCAGCAGCATCTCAGGGGGTTTCTGGGGTGCTCTGGACCCTGCACGTACCCAGGAAATCATCGGCTGAGAAATGGTCGGCATCCCAGACCTGCAGGGTGAGGCGGGCTGGGATCTTGTACTCCGTCTCATCCCAGGAGAACATGGACTCCTTCTTGGAGATGACAATCTTCTCCTCGGCCATCAGGTAATCGAAGGGGAAGATGTAGCGCCAGTTGAAGTTGCCTTCACCAGTGAGGGAGTGGTAATGGACATCCGTGTCCTGCTTGTCCTCCTGCTGCCCCTTCAGCCACCTGCAGGGCCCGGGAGGTGAGAGGGGGGCACAGGTTTACATGGGGCAGGGGAGGGGACAGGAGCACCCGTCCAGGCAGCCAGGGTGTCTCCAGGACTGGAAAAACCTAAAAGTTATGAACAAGGGGATGGGGCTGTGTGGATGCCATGGGACAGAGTGAGAGAAACAGCAGGCGTTTCTCACAGCGGCTTGTGAGAAGTTTTAGGGAGCTGGAAGGATGTGATAACTTGTTGACTATAAAAAATTAGCAAGTGGTGTTTTTCTCCCTTATTTTTCTGTTCATTTCAAGGACAGCGTGTGAGAAAGATGTTTCTGTTAGTTAGCCAATAAAATAGAATCTATCGTACCACTCTTTATTCTTTTGAATAAAGCCTTCTTTGCCTTTTCTACGATCCTGCCTCTCTCCTCTTCCTGCCCTGACCTTGGCGCAAGAGTGACAGGGCTGCTCCAGACACTGCAGCAGGAAATCCAAGGGGCAGGAGGATCCCAGAGGGAGCAGAGAACTTTAGGAGAAGGAGATTCAAGGGGGTTTTCTGAGGGCTTACCCTGGGTGAGGAGATGTGAAGGAATTGTACAGGAGCTGGGAGCTGTCACTGACATACTTTATGAAAAATCCTTTTTTCTCCTCACACCCTGAGCAAGAACCTGACCAAGGTGCCGAGACATCCATCCCCTTCCCCTCGTGTCCTCTCCATGCTGGGTTCTCCCCAGAGAAGAGGTGAGGACCCCCAGAGTCTCCAGTCCCACCTCCAAGCATGGCACAGAAGTAGATGAGAACACATCCACCCAGAGCTGACTGGCTTGGGTCTCTCAGCACTGCCCATGTCCCACCCCAGTGGGGACTGGTGCCCACCCCAGGAGAGGCGGAGGAGGTGCTGGTGGAATTCCAGGCTGTACCTACCCCTGGACAAAAATGTCACTGGATTTCTCCCTGGTGAAGGAGGTCCCCGTGGAATTTCAGGCCATACCTACCCCCTGACAAAAATGTCACTGGATTTCTTACTGGTGGAATTCTGTACCTACTCCATGACAAAAACGTCACTGGATTTCTCCGTGGTGGAATTCCAGGCTGTAGCTCCCCCCTGACAAAAATGTCACTGGATTTCTCCCTGGTGAAGGAGGTCCCCGTGGAATTTCAGGCCATACCTACCCCCTGACAAAAATGTCACTGGATTTCTCTGTGGTGGAATTCCAAGCTGTACCTACCCCCTGACAACATGTCACTGGATTTCTCCTTGGTGGAATTCCAGGCTGCACCTACCCCTGGAGAAATATGTCACTGGATTTCTCCCTGATGGAATTCCAGGCTGGATCTACCACCTGACAAAAATGTCACTGGATTTCTCCGTGGTGGAATTCCAGGCTGTAGCTCCCCCCTGACAAAAATGTCGCTGGATTTCTCCCCAGTGGAATTCCAGGCTGTACGTACCCCCTGACAAAAATGTCACTGGATTTCTCCCCAGGGGAATTCAAGGCTGTACCTACCCCCTGACAAAAATGTCACTGGATTTCTCGCCGGTGAAGTAGTCGTCGTCCTCCAGGATGACCTCGTCGGTGTTCCACACGATCACCCTGAGCTCGTACCTGCCCAAGGGATGGAAAGGGAGGTGAGGCATGGGAGCAGGGAATGGGAGCAGGGAATGGGAACAGGGAATGGGAACAGGGAATGGGATAGGATGGATGGAGTGGCGCTGCCAGAAAGCAGAGCCGGCTGCCAGGAACAGGGAATTGCTCACAGGGATCTCTCCCAGGGATCTGGAGGTCAGGATCAGGGACAGGAGGGGATCTCAACCATGGAGAGGATTACAGGGATGGGACTCTTCCTATGGGGACAGGCTGGCTGAGCTGGGAATGTTCACCTGGAGAAGGATCCAGGGAGAGCTCAGAGCCCCTGGCAGGGCCTAAAGGGGCTCCAGGAGAGCTGCAGAGGGACTGGGAATGAGGGGTGGAGGGACAGGACCCAGGGAATGGCTCCCAGTGCCAGAGGGCAGGGCTGGATGGGATATTGGGAATTAGGAATTGTTCCCTGGTAGGGTGGAGAGGGGCTGGGCAGGATTTCCCACAGCAGCCCTGGATCCCTGGGAATGTCCAAGTCTTGGATGGGGCTGGGAGCACCCTGGGATAGTGGAAGGTGTCCCTGCCCATGGCAGGGAGTTGAACAAGTTGAACTTTAAAGTCTCTTCCAACCCAAACCATTCCGTGATTCCATGGTCTCCACATGATCTCGGATCAGCCTCAGCAGGGTGAGCCAAGCACCAAGGAGAGTTTTCCCTCCTCTGCTCCCAACCTCTGCAAAGATCTTGCCAAAAGCTCAACGGGGCAGCCCAGGCTTGGATTTTGGGAGATTTCTGACCAAAATTGGGTCTGCAAAACAACCAGAGCCCAACTCTGTTCCTGCTCTCCTCCCTTTACTCAACAGGGCTGTGATTGCCCCCAAAATGGGCTCAGAGTCCTCCAGAGGACTCCAGGAGGTTCAGGGATCTCCAGGGAATTCCCAGCAGGCTGGGGAGCTTCCCATCACCTCTGCTTGACTGGGAATTTCTTGATGGTGAAACATAAACCATGAACATAACCCATAAATGAGCTGTGGGAAGGCTTGTGGAAAATAAGGAGAACTTCATGACAGCAGATTTCCCCTGGGCGGCTGTAGTTTTTGAGTTTTCCCACAAGAAAACTGTGTTTCCTCCTGCAAAGAAATCTCCATAACATTAACAAGAAAGACTTCTCTCCCTAAATAAACTTTTAAAAAGAGACTATTTTAGAGGCAGTAAACTGACTAGAAATTTAAAGTCTTGTTTCTTTACCTTATCAGTAGGAAAAAAAAGTTTTAGGGAGAGTAAAAGTGTTTCAAAAAATCTTGTCTTAATTCTTACTATTTTTTTCTCACTAATAATATAATTTTCTTTATACCCTTTGAAAGTTTTAAGCCTGCTTTACCTTTCTCCTAATCCTATCTCACAACAAGAAATAAGTACACTAGCAATTAACCAATACAAAATCTACCACGCTCTTCAGTACTTTGAAATCTTAAAAGAAGAAACTTTGAAATCTTGAAATCTTAAAATTAAGAAACTCTCAAATTAGCAAAAAATCTTAAAATTAAGAAACTCTCAAATAAGAAAAATTAACAGACTACACAAAATTAGTGTTTCTGCCCACTTTCAAATTAAAACCTCCACACAGAGGAAGTGTGAGAGGTTGGAGGAAGAGCAGAAACCTGACTCCTGCAGTGAGGGGAGGCTGGAGAAAGGCTCAGGACATGTGGCCACAGCACCTCACTGGACATGCCAGGGAGTGTCCAGGTGAGAAAAGTGGATTTACATCTTCCTTAACCCCTTTCCTTTGGGATCTCCCTCTGGCAGTGCCCTAGCTGAGCCCATCCATGGGATTCCTTCACGTTTTCCCTTTCTCCTGCCTGTCCTGTGCTGTGCCTCTCCCAGCTGGGATCCAGGGATGTTCTCTCCACCCAAGGCATCGGCTGCCTGGGATGCACCAGAGGCTCCCATCGGGATTCCCAGTGCCATCCCTGTATCCCAGCCCTGGGGGCAGGAAAAGGAGCCCAAAGACCAAGGCCAGCAGGCTGAGAATGGACTAGAAGGGATATTGAGGGAAGAAATGTCCTTCTTCCCCCACCATGTGCTGTTTGTGCCTGCTCTTTCCTGCTTGGAATGCTGTCCCAGGGGCCTCCTTCTCTCCACCACATCCTGGAAAAGTGCAATCCAAACTGTCCAAAAAGCCCAATCCAAATTGTACTGGGATAACCCTGCCCCTGCCCAGAAGAGGCTCAGGGCTGGGGACTCTGCTCTGCCCAGGGAATGATGGAATTTCCCAGTTCACACAGGCAAGAAAGATCGGGATCTGCAGGGGATGGGGAGATCTGGGATCCCACCCTCAGGAGCAGCTCTGGAACTGCCTCTAGTGTTGGGATCTCTGGGAATGGCAGCATGGATGAGGAAACCAACAGAGGGCTGGGCTGCCCATGGAGCAGCAGCAGGAGATGGGAGAAGCCGGGCTCCATCCCCAGCCTCCCGTTTCCCTTCCCCATTTTTTTGGCTGGGCTGCCAACCAATCCAGGTGATTTCCTTAAGTTCCTTACTTCTTTGGTTTCCTGGGAGAAATATCGATGGCAGGGCCGGGTGCTGGCATGTCCATGGGGAACATGTCCACCCACATCTCCAGGCGGCCCTGTGGAGTGGGAGAGGCACAGTCAGCTCCCCTTGTCCCTCCTGTCTCATCCCCACCGGTGTCCCCCTCTTCATCACCCTGGCCATGCCAGATATGGAGTGGGACAAGCTTCTCCCATGCCACAAATCCTTCTCCACCCCTGCAGAAGCATCTCATGGAGTGGGTGGAACTGGATGGGTTTTAAGACCCTTCCAGCCCAAACCATTCCATGATTCCATGATCTGCCTGTGAGCTTGGATCAGCCTCACCAGGGTGAGCCAAGCTCCAAGGGGAGCTTTTCCACCTCTGCTCCCAGCCTCTGCAAGGAACTTGCCAAAGGCTCAATGGGGCAGTCCAGGATTGGATTTTGGGAGATTTCTGACCAAAATTGGATCTGCAAAACAACCAGAACAGAACTCTGTCCCTACTCTCCTCCCTTTAGTCAACAGGGCTGTGATTGCCCCCCAACACAGCCTCAGAGTCCTCCTGAGGGCTCCAGAAGATTTGGGGTCTCCAGAAAATTCCCAGCACTGCCTTTTGTGCATGGCAGCCTGCAGGTTTCCAGTCCCTTCTGCTTGGGAATCCATTGGGAATTTTGCTCCCATGTGCCCAGATGTGGGGAATCACAAGGGACTGTGGGATGAGAAATGGATGAGGATGGATCGGGAGGCACTGGAGATTTTCTCTGCTGGCCTCCCGGGGTGACCTGCCCATCCTGAGGTGGGTTAGGGCTGTGCTGCCCCTCGTGGGCTGCCCCCGTTCCCATTGGAATGTCAGACCTGCTCGATGCCCGGCTTGTCGGGGTTGAGCAGCGGCCGCGTCTCCACGTGCTCGGGGACGAGGCGGCAGCCGGCCCGCGGGATGTCCTCCCAGTGCCGCAGCACCGCCAGCGCCAGGTGCTCGTCCGTCGGCTTCTTCTGGCCTGGAGGACAAAGGAGAGCTCCAACAGCTGGGACAGGGACACAGGGACAGCAAAGCACCCAACAAAGCACCTGTGCACCAAGGTGCAGAACTGCCTCATCCTCTCCATCCCTTGGGCTGCAGAACTGTCCCAAGGTGCAGAACTGCTTCATCCTCTCCGTTCCTTGGGAACACTTTGTCCCAAGGGTCTCAGAACTGTCCCAACAATTCCAGAACTTCCTCATCCTCCCCATCCCTTGGGAACACTTTGTCCCAAGAGTTGCAGAACTGTCCCGAGGTGCAGAACTGCTTCATTCTCTTCATCCCTTGGGAACACTTTGTCCCAAGGGTTGCAGAACTGCCTCACACTCTCCATCCCTTGGGATAAAGAGTTCCCAAGGGTTGCAGAACTGCTTCATCTTCTCCATCCCTTGGGAACACTGTCCCAAGGTGCAGAACTGCCTCATCTTCTCCATTCCTTGGGACAAAGCATTCCTAAGGGTGCAGAACTGTCCCCCAAGAAACAGAACTGCCTCATCTTCTCCATCCCTTTGGAACATTTTGTCCCAAGGGTCGCAGAACTGTCCCAAGGTACAGAACTGCCTCTTCCTCTCCATCCCTTGGGACAAAGTGTTCCCAAAGGTTGCAGAACTGTCCCAAGGTGCAGAACTGCCTCATCCTCTCCATCCCTTGGGAACACTTTGTCCCTCAGCCAGCACTTCCTAACTCCTCTTGCCTCTCTCCAATCCCTGTAGAAGGTTCAGATCCCCATTCATTTTTCCCTGTCTGAACTAATCCTATGTCCACTGACCACATTTTCCTTCTTTCCCTCACCCCTCCTGGGCTATTTCCCTCTTTCTCGGGCACACATGAGTGTGTTGGGACACAACCCTCATCTCCCATTGTTTGGGAATGCATTCCCATGGATGACAATTCCCTAAATGCTGGAGGTGTCTCCATGGCTCTTGGGACATGCACTTCTCAGAGGGCATTTCCAGAGGCAGTTTTGGGTGTCCATGGATGTCCTCAAGTGATTCCAAGAGGAACCCTCTGGTCTGGAGGGTCTGTAGGACTCTGTAACTGGTCTATACTGGGATGGTGCCCCTGTCTGGGGGGAGTTGGACTGGACGACCTTCAAAGGTCCATTTCAAACCACTCCATGATTCAAACTACTCTGAGATTCCAACCAGGATGATGAGGAGACCCCCCAGACCCCTGCTCTGCTCCAGAACCTCCATCCCATGGGATGATCCCACAGGGCCATACCATTTTCATCCTCGATCTCCGTGGGGCCGGTGAAGACCCTGTTGGCAACTTTCACTCTTCCCCCCGGCCCGAAGTGCGGCCCATCCACTTTTCCCTCTTTGCACAGCTTGGACAGGATTTGGGAGGGCTTCATGGGGTCACGCCAGGTGTTGTACCCATGGCTGGGAACAGGAAGGCAAGATCAGGCAGAAAAAGTTGTGAGGACAAAGTAATTTTTTCCCTTTTGCCAGGAAAAAAACCCATTGCACCACGAAGCACCCAGAATTCCCAGGGAAAGAATTTGAGGCAGCAAAATTGAATCTTTAGAGCAAATTTGATCCCTCTGTGGCCCTTTTGCAAACACCTTCTACCCCACTTTGGCTCAGACCTGGAATTCCCAGTGCATACCGCTTGATTCCTGATGCTCAGCATCGCCCTGTTTGCTCTGCTCCCATTTCAGCCCTGATCTCACCCCTTTTCCACCAGTCCCCCCAGTCCCTCCCTCCTGCCCTGGGCTTCTGATGACCCATTTCATCACTCCCTAACCCTGGTGACAAAACCAGGGATAGCACAGATTCCTCCATTCATCCCTGCCCCTTGCAGGATTGGACAGCCTGAGGTTTTTCCCAAAATAAATCATTCCAGGATCAGCAGGCAGCCAAGGGGGAAGATTCCTGTGGGAGCTCTGGGTGGGAGGTGACACAGAGGAGGTCCAGGTGTGAGGTGGGACAGAGAAGGCTTTTCCCATACATGGAGTAGGTCTGGGACACGCCGCAGGTCGCCCGATGCTTGCTGTAGAAGCGATTCTCCAGGTCGATCTTGGTCTCCCCAATGAGGTCATCAGTGCCCACCAAATCCCAGTCGTACACAGCCACCGTCAGCATGGACTCCATGGGGAAGGTGGCCTCGATGTCGAAGGATCTGGGATTGGGGGAAGCAGAGAAAAGCTGCTGTGGGGTCTGGCGGCAACTCAGGACAGAGGTGTTTCTGCTCCAGTCCATGGATTCAGTCTGCATCCATCACCGCAGCACGTCTGAAGTGGGGTTAAACTCAACCACCAGCCCTTGACAGGAGGGAAAATCCTTGACCTGGGTGTGCCAACATCCCTGAGGCTGAGTGTGCCAGATTGCAAGGCAAGATGTATTCTATTACCATCTGTATGGCAGCTGTCTTTTGTCAAGTGGGCAGTTTGCCTTATCTCTCTCTTTGAGTGACCACAATCACTCCTCCCTCTGGAGGGAACATCTGCTGATAACAGCTATTGAATGTCGCTGCATGGCTGATAAGAACTACAGCATCCCATTGGGAGATGCTCCGCCCAGAGGGAGGAGCCAAGCATTCCTACCCAGATATAATCTGAGATTCTGGAATACCAACACGGCTTCTCCACTGGATTTCCCAGAGGAACAGCAGCTGCCTCTTCTTCCACTGGATCTCCAGAGGAAGACTGCACCTTGTTTCAGGATCCCTGCTCCAACAAAACCACACTTGACACTCCAGGAGGGCTGCAGCCACAATTCCAATTGGACTGCTACCAACACCCTGACCAACAGGGTGTCAGGTTGTGTTCTGACTCTGTCAGTGTTGTTTTAGTTTACAGCATTGTTTATTTTATCCTTTCATTTTCTTCCCTATTAAAGAACTGTTATTTCCTACTCCCATATTTTTTGCCTGAGAGCCCCTTAATTTGAAATTTATAGCAATTGGAAGAGGTGGGGAGGGTTTACATTCTCCATTTTAGGGAAGGCTCCTGCCTTCTTCAGCAGATTCCTGTCTTTCCAAACCAAGACACTGAGTTTGTGTCTTATTCTCACTCAAATTTAGGTCTAATGATTCCTAAGCGGGTGTTTCACCTTGATCAGGTGAATTTCAGGTTCATGACTTAAACACCTGGTGCTATGCTGACCACATGTTGGCAAAGGACATCCTGGAAGGACATCCACACTGTGGGATAAATCCCATAAATAAAGCTAAATAATAAAGCTAAATAAATAAAGATAAATCCAGCTCAAGGAGCAGCCATGGGACACCTGAGCTGCAGATCTGAGGGCTGGTGAGCCTGGGCTCAGCTTGGCAGTTCCAGGCACAGACTTACTTCCCAAAAACAGGGTTCAGCTGCTTGGAGATGTAGTTCTCCTTGTCCTTGATGTCCGTCTTGCCCAGCTTGATGGCGATGTAGGGATCGGCTTTCCCGTTGATGTCAGCTGGGTGGAGGTCCGTGGCCTGCAGGGAACAGGTGGGATGGGTCAGCGCTGTCCATAGCAGACAAGGATTCAGGGATGGGCCCGTTCTCCATCCCTGATCATGAGTTTCTCTTTGGGCCAGGTCTTATGAGCTCTCAGAGAAGCCATCGCACCCAAGATAGCTCAGCTACCCCGAACAGCATAAAATTAGCAGGATGGCTTCTGCAGTAGTGCTGGAAACAGAAAAAGTCTTAATAAAAGGTAAAATAAAGCTCTTTCAGAGAAAAACCCGAGCTAGGGGCAAGAGGTTCTTGCTCCTTCTAAAAGGAGCAATAATTTCTCCACAAAAGCAATTATTTCCTTAGATAGCTCAGCTACCCAGAACAGCATAAAATTATCGGGATGGCTTCTGAGGTAGTGTTGAAAACAGAAAAAGGTTTAATAAAAGGTAAAATAACAAAGCTCTTACGGAAAAAAGCCCAAGCCGGGGGCAAGAGGTTCTTGCTCCTTCTAAACACTTCACAAAAGCAATTATTACCTTAGAGAGCTCAACTACCAGAAACGGCATAAAATTATCAGGATGGCTTCTGAGGTAGTGTTGGAAAGAGAAAAAGGTTTAATAAAAGGTAAAATAACAAAGCTCTGTCAGAGAGAAGAGCAAACCAGGGGCAAGAGGTTCTTGCTTCATCTAAACACCCCACAAAAGCAATTATTTCCTTTGTTCTCTTCTTTTTCTAGTGAATTACCTAGGCGGGACCTTTTGGCCTCTGTCCAATTGGCAACCCCAGGTTTGAGGTGAAGTCTCAAAGGTCCTATGAGGTGTCTTTTGTACCAAATTGAGGAGAGAAACTTCTGGGCTTTTTTCCTTTTTAAGCAGACAAAGGAGAATTTGGTCACTCTGTCACATTCCTACACACTGAGAACACCAGCTGCTTCAGTCCCTAAACAGAGTGTCTTGGATTGAAAAGGGGATGAAATAGTGTCTTGGATTAAAGTGGGAATATTCCTGCCTTGTGTAAATCCCTGTCCTGGTTTAGGGAGAGTTTGGAAATGGCTTTGTCCTGAGATGTCACCACAGTGACCTTTGGAATCTCACCCGAGACAAGAAAGAGACTCTCAGGAAACACCCCCAGCAAAAACCTGGCCAAGATGCTGAGATATCCATCCCCTTCCCGTTGTGTCCTCTTCATGGTGGATTCTCCCCAGAGAGGGGGTGAGGACCCCCAAACTCTCCAGTCCCACCTCCAAGCATGGCACAGCAGCAGATGAGAACACATCCACCCAGTCCTGGCTGGTTTGGGGGTTGACCAAGCTGATGTCTGCTATTCCAGCCTGGTGATGGATGGGAGACTCCATATCCCAGAGAACCAGGCTGGTGGGAAACGGAGCCAAAAGTAGGTTCTGTTTGTAACACACTGGGACAAGGTGGTGGCAAAGGGCAGCCCAGGTGCTTTCAGCAGGATGGAAATCCCTCCCAAGTGCCCGGCTGCAGAATCTCACACTTGGGGACAGAGGGATGACCAGTTCAGGGGTCAGGAGGTGATTTTTCCCAGAGCACATTCCACATATAGAGGAAAAATGTGCATTGGCTGGATCACATCAACGATCACAGAACGTGTGTTCAAGGAGGTGCCATGTCCTTCACATGGACCTTCTCCTCCTGCCAGATCCCATTCCACTCTTTTTCTCCCATTTTTTCCCATCCTGAACCATCACCAGGGTGGTGGCGTGGCTGTGGAACAAACCAACACCTCACAGTACAGGCTGATCCAAACTATCCATGGGACCTGAGGACCAGGACATGCCGGTCCATCCCACCAGCTGGAGAGATGTCTCTGGATCTGGCAGGAGCCTGGATGCGTCCTGTTCCCAGTTCTGGGAGCACACAGCCCTGGAAACAGCACTGGATATCCTGGGATATCCCTGAACAGCTTGGGATAGTGGGAGGTGTCCCTGCCCACAGCAGGGGGTGGAGCAGGATGGACTTTTAGGTCTCTTCCCACCCAAACCATTCCATTCCCAACCATTCCTTCCCACCCAAACCAAGGAGCTGCTTCAGTCCTCAAGCTGCATCCTGGGTCCTGAAGCACTGGTGATGCCTCAGGTTTGGCTTTTCTATTTTTCACATTCTGTGCTGCTTTAGTGTGTGGGTCTGGGCTTCATATTGTGGGATGGTGAGCTCTCTGCACAGAGCAGGGAGGCAAAACAATTCCTGCTCCAGCTGGGCACCAAGGACAGATGATCCAAATCTCAGCCCAAGAGCACAAACAACGTGGAATGAAGAGAGAAAAACAAAACAGGGTGGGACTGCATGGGCTAAAGCTGGAATGGGACAATTAACTTTAGTATGCAAATGGAGCAGAACTTATCACAGTGAGAGACCCTGTGAGCGGTCGTGGATTTTGTGACCATTTTGGTTCATCTTGGGTGCAGCCCTGGCTGGGCTCGTGGTGCCCAAGGTGGATCCATGAAGGAGATCCTTTAAATAAATTCCTACTTTATTCTTTAGCTCTGTCCAGCCTCTGTTCTAGCTCAGCTTTCTCAAGGCATCAGTTCTGGAATGCTGGAGCTGAATCCCACCATCCCTATGCACCAGGACCAGCTCCAGGTAGAAGGAAGTGACAGATCCTGCCTGCCACACCCCAAATTCCCACTCACCCTCACAATGTAGACTCGGACCAGCACGTTGATGGGGTCATTGCTGGGGATCCCCTGAAACATCCCGAAGGTGGGGTCATATCCTGCCTCCTTGCTGATGTCATCAGGGAGCGGTACTTTGTAGACACACATGGAGCCCTGGTGTGAGGGAGGGAATGAATCAACTGAGTCCTGCTGTCCAGGGCCTCCAGGGAGGCAAACCCACCCCAAAACACCCTCCCCAAAATCCTGGCCAGAATTCCTAACCACTCACCTTGAACCTCCCCACTATCCGTTCCTCCTCCGTGGCGTTATCGTCATTGTCCCCAATCTTCCCCCGGAGCAGGTTGAAGGTGTGCAGCCAATCCTCAAAGTTGTCAAACTCTGATTCCAGCTCTTTGTTGAAGACCTGAGATGAAAAAAAAAAGAACATTTAAAGGAGGGAATTTGGGATAAAAACAAAGGTGAGCAAAAGATGTGGGGAGTACTTAATCAGCTTTAATCAGCTCAGAAGGAGCAAGGGACAGGACAAAGGGAAACGGCCTCAAGATGTTTCAGGGAGCTTCAGATTGGATATTGGGAATAATTTCCTCATGGAAAGGGTGGTCAGGCCTTGGAAGGGGCTGCCAGGGAGGTTTAGAGTGCCCATCCCTGGAGGTGTCCAGGAAAGGCCTGGATGTGGCACTCAGTGCTCTGGGCTGGGGACAAGGTGGGGATCAGTCACAGGTTGGACTCGATCATCTGGGAGGGCTTTTCCAGCTTCAGAGATCCTGGGAGTCGGTGAACATGGACGCCTCAGCTCCCAGTGGTTAATTTTTCAAGGAAGGAGAAGGATCTCCAGCATTATTGAGTTGGAAAAAGGGAATCTTGGTGTAATGGGTGGGGCCATTGTTCCCCCTCTGTGCAGGATCCAGGTCTAAATGCCATCTGAACCCCAGAACCACATGAATCCTGAGAAATCCTTGGGATCACTGAATCAGAGCCCACCCCTGTCCTGAATCCTCTCTGGGCCAGCAGGAAAACTCTCCCTTGGAGCTGGGACACCTCCAAGGTGCCCCAGGGATGAGCCTATCCCAGGACAACCCCTTTTCCCATGACCTCCAGCTATGAAGAGAGGCTGGGAAGCTTCATCCCAAGATAAATCCCTAGGAGAGATGTCCCAAAGCACATCATCCCCACAATTAGGTACTTCCTCAGAAGCACCCCCAGTACCTTGAGTTCATCGATCTTCTGCTTGTTTTTCTTCTCAGGGAGCTCAGGGACTGGCTGCTGCTTCTTTTTCTTGTCATCTTTGGGTGCCTTGGACTTGTCTTTGTCTTTGTCCTTGTCCTTATCCTTGTCCTTGTTCTTCACCTGGGCCTTGGAGCCTTTCATGGGAGAGTCACCAAGTTTGGCATCACTCTTAGTCCAGGGGGGAACAGCGCAGAGGGAGGAGATGGAAAGGAGGGAGGGAGGAGGGAAGGAATGGAAATGAGGGTGAGGAGAGGCGGGGGAGATGTGGTAGGGCTTGGATAAGGTCCTTCAAAGAAGAGAAGCATGAAAGCTGCCAGCTGCTGCTGCCTGCAAATTCCATCCCAGCCCTGCCCTGTCTATCCTTGGCTCTGGATCGCACCATCCCCATCAGCCTTGAGTTCTCTGTGCAGGGAATTCCAGGCTGACCTGAGCAGGAATCACTTGGAGGACCACAAAACATCACTTGGAGGACTACAGAACATGGGCAGAGCCCTCTGACAACGGTGACAAAACCTGGTCCTGCCCACAGCAGGAATGGTGTGGCCAGCAGGAGCAGGGAGGTCATTCTGCCCCTGTACCTCGCACTGGTGAGGTCACACCTTCAGTGCTGTGTCCAGTTCTGGCCCCTCAGTTTGGGAAAGATGTTGAGAACCTGGGGAGTGTCCAGAGGAGACAACGAGGCTGGAGAGGGGCTGGGAACACAAACCCTGTGAGGAACCACTGAGGGAGCTGGGGGTGTTCAGCCTGGAGAAAAGGAGACTCAGGGGTGCCCTCATCACCCTCTACACCCCCTGAAAGGTGGCTGTGCTCAGGTGGGGCTGGGCTCTTTCTCCAGCAGCACTGACAGAACCAGAGGACACAGCCTTGAGCTGCACCAAGGGAAATCTAGGTTGGAGATCAGGAAAAAGTTATTTACAGAAAGCATGATAAAATTCTGGAATGTTCTACCTGGGGGGGTGGTAGAATCACCATCCCTGGGTGTGTTTAACAAAGCCTGGATGTGGCACTGGGTGCCAGGGTTGAGTTGAGGTGTTGGGGCTGGGTTGGACTCAATGATCTTTAAGGTCTCTTCCAACCCAGTGATTCTGTGAATCTTGGGGATTTTCTTCCTCCTACCAGAGACTTCTCCTGCTTTATGGAGCCTGAGGTGTGGAACCCCAGCCTGGGAATACAGAGGGGACAGTGCTTGATGCTGCTGCCCTTGGATTGTCCAGGACCAGCTGCAGCCACCGTTCACCAGTCTCGTTTGGAGCAACCACCAGCCACAGAAAGCTGGGAAGAGGCTGCTGGAAAAGGTGGATTCGAAGGAAACTCCTTCCCCTCTCTGCAATCCCTGTCCCTTGTTGCCTCTGCCAGCTTTCATGAGGGCTGGACATTATCCAGTGATGGGGACAGACAGACAGATGGAAAAACATGGATGAGAAAAGGGGGAAGGAGTGGGAGAGCCAAGGGAAATGGATCATTCTAAAAAGAAATAAAACCCCAGAGGACACCAGTGCAAGCCCAGAAGAATCTGCTCAGAGTTTTCTCCAAGCTCAGCAAGACAAGACCTCATTTTTCCCGGGATACGAAGATTGATCTTCCAAAATAAACCAGGCTCAGAATTTTACTCAGCCGAAGGGTTTTGCATCACCTGGGCACAACAACAACCTCCTGTCATGGGACATGGAGCATATGGAGAGCAAGGGTGGAATTCCTCAGGGATACCCTTCCCAGCCCTGCTGGTGGCATGGCCAGATGGACAAAGTCACCCTTGGCCAGCCACTCCCAGGATTCTTGGCCGGCATCATTTCTGGGACAAAATTAGTCTCCCCCAAATTTAGGCAAGGTCAGAATCCCACCTGACCTACAGATCTGAATTCCTTCAGAGAAAAAAAACATTTATGGCATCATTAATCTCATGATTTTATAAAATGATAATAAGTGAAAAATAATATATAATGTATAAAACTATATAATTTGATAAATTAGGTGAGAGAACTTGCCCTAAATTGTGTATTTGTCTTCACTGCCTGCATTGGGACAGCAGACAAAGAGTTCAACTTGCAGGGAAAACCCTGCAAAATCTCACAAAAATCGACCCTTTTTGGGAAAACACAACATGCTGGAATGTTGTTGTGTTGTGTTTTTTGTGGAAGTGTCTGGTTTGTCTGGAAAGCTGAGGCAGATTCCCAAAGGGATGTCCAAGCACCAAGAGGAATTCTGGTCCCACCTTTCCCTGCCGTGTTCCTGTGATTTTATAAAATGATAATAAGTAAAATGTAATATATAATATATAATATATAATGCATAAAATTATATAACTTGATAAATTAGGTGAGAGAACTTTCCCTAAATTGTGTATTTGTCTTCACTGCCCGCATTAGGACAGCAGACAAAGAGTTCAACATGAAGGGAAAAACCCTGCAAAAACCCACAAAAATCGACCCTTTTTGGGAAAACACAACACACTGGGAGTGTCTGGTTTGTCTGGAGAGCTGAGGCAGATTCTCAGAGGGATGTCCAAGCACCGAGAGGAATTCTGGTCCCACCTTTCCCTGCCATGTTCCCTCTCTCCCTCCCAGCCTTACCCTCTCCAATCTCCATCTCCTCCTTCTCCTCTGCTTCTGCCGCGGCCGCTTCCTGCTGCCGGAGTTGCTGGGGGAGAAATGAAACCACTGGATATTAGGAACAATTTTTTCCTGGAAAAGTTGCCCAGGGCAGTGGTGGAGTTCCCATCTCCAGAGGGATTTGAAGCCATGTGGATGTGGCACTTGGGGACAGAGTGGTGGCCTTGGTAGTGCCGGGGAATGGTGGGACTCGATGGTCTCCAAGGGCTTTTCCAGCTTGAACAATTTTGGGATTCCATAATTGCTGGGACAATTTTGGGATTCCATAATTGCTGGAACCCAGGGCACAGGGAATGTTTCTCTGCCTGTCCTGAGAAGTCCTGACCCCCAGGAGAACCCTGCTTTTAATCTTTGTCTGTCTGGAAAAAGCTTCCAAGACTTTGGGATGGATTGGAATCTATGAGTGTGTGAAATAGATAATAGTGAAGTTTATCACAGGGTGAAAAATTTAAGAGTTTTGGGTTTTTAGTATGGAGGTGGATAGAAAACAAGATGGAGGATTTTGGGTGCTTCTTGTCCTTCATCTACTCCATTTTCTGCAGTGTTGGTGGCACAGAGTGATTGGTTAGAAAGAACAACAATGCAGATGTTGCATCAACAGACAAATAATTAATTATTGGTAGAAAGGTAGAAATGAAATACGTTCTAAGAGTTAATTGGACAAAATAGCTTTAAAAGACCTTGAACCTGTGTATCTTGCAACTTTTAGTGCCTTTCTCTTTGTATGCTGAGTCTGAGATGTAGATGGGCGTGCTGAACTTTTGATAAGAGAAAAATAAACAACAGTTTGAAGACTGAAAAAACAAAAAAGTCCTGTTTGTCTCTCAATTCTGGCACAGAACTTTTTGGGGTATCCCCATCAGGAGGATCCTCAGGGCGGGGTAGAGGGTTTCCACACTTTATGAAGCACAGCCCCAAGGCTTTGGAAGGAGCGGGAATCAGGGGAGACCTCTCAGGAAGGGAAACATCTCCCCTGGATACCCCTCCCTGCTGCTCTTCACTCACCTCTTTCATCGTCTCAATGGAAGCAAAGTACTTGGACCACCAGTCCAACATGCTCTCATCTGGCTCCTCCTCCTCCACTTCCTCCCCACCTCCTCCTCCTCCTCCTCCTCCTTTCTTCTTCTTCTTCTTTTTCTCCTTCTCTTCCTCGGTCTGAAGGGACAAGGGAAGCACAGACAGGGAAGGGGAGGGATCAGGTGAGAGGCAATCATTTCTGGAAGTACCAAAGTGAAGCACCTGAGGAGGGAAAACCCCCCAGGCTTGGGAGCCTCATGAACTTTCTCCCTTTCACAGCCACAGAACGCCCAAGGGTGACCAGGTTTTGGAGGAAGTGCCAGAATCGTGGAATAGTTTGGATGGGAAGGGACCTTAAAGCTCATCCAATGCCAATCCTGACACCTTCCACCATCCCAGGTCATTCCAAGCCCCATCTAACCTGGCCTTGGATGCTTCCAGAGATGGGGCAGTCCCACAACACCTTCACATTTCCATCATCCTATTTATCCGAGAATTTCCCAGGCTACATCTCTGGAATCTTCCATGGCAAGAGTCAAACTGTGCCCAGCAAAGCACCTTGGGTCCTCTTGGTGGGGAAAGGGAACCTTTCCCAGCTGGTACCTGGTTGTGGTGGGAATATCCAGCATCCCTCCCCCTGTCCTGGGGCAGCTGGGATGAGAAGTCCTTGGACAGCTGGGATGAGAAATCCTGGCCCAAAAGAGCTCCCCAAACTGCAGGGATGAGGCCACTGCCACATCCCTTGAGGGGACAGTGAGCTGTGTCTGTCGTGGGACAGAGGGGTGATGTCCCTGCCTGGCTCGGGCTGGGGAGGGTGCCTGGTCCATCAGAAGTGGCATGGAAGGGCTGGAGAGGGAGCAGGGAGTTGGGAGCAGGGATGCAGAGAAGATCCATCACTTACCACATCCACCTTCACCACTGCATCGGAGTTCTGCCGTCCCGGGATGGAAGGGAAAAGGGAGAGGGAGAGCAGGTTAAGGACACACCCTCAGCTGAGTGCAAATCATCATTCCCAGGGTGATTTGGGTGGGAAGGGACCTGAAAGTTCATCTCATCCCACTCCCTGCCATGGGCAGGGACACCTCCCACTATCCCAGGTTGCTCCAAGCCGTGTCCAGCCTGGCTTTGGACACTTCCAGGGCTCCAGGGGCAGGCACAGCTTCTCTGGGAATTCCATCCCAGCCTCTCTCCACCCTCCCAGGAAACAATTCCTAATTCCCAAGATCCCATCCAGCCCTGTCCTCTGGCACTGGAAACCATTCCCTGTGTCCTGTCCCTCCATGCCTTGTCCCCATTCCATCCCCAGGTCTCCTGGAGCCCCTTCAGGCCCTGCAAGGGGCTCTGAGCTCTCCCTGGATCCTTCTCCTCTCCAGGTGAGCACCTCCAACTCTCCCAGCCTGGCTCCAGAGCAGAGGGGCTCCAGCTCTTGGAGCATCTTGGCAGGAATCTGTTTTTGTGGAGGAAGCTCTGGAGCAGAAGGGTGGGAGAAGGAGTCGAAATTCCCATTCTGGGCACAAAAATGGGCACAGGCACACTGCCTCCCCAATTCAGGCTGAAATCCTTCAGAAATCTGTAATTCCATGAGGAAGGAGGTGCTGCCACACAGATACTCACAGCTTCCAGCTTCACCATCGTGTCCATCTTCTTGATAGGGACCTCAGGTTCCATGTTGACCACGATCTCCCCTGTGGGGCGAGAGCGATGGGCCCTGCTGGTCATGGCCAGGTAGCCGTTGAGGTGTTTGGCTGGACAGAGGACAGAAAAGGAGAAAGAACAAGGGAGAGGGACAGTGTAGAGGAGAAACCAACAGTTCAGGTGAGATCCTACAGGATTCAGGCCAGAAAGTGAGAATTTAGGCAAGATCTTACAGGATTCAGGCCAGAAATTGAGTTCAGGTGGGATCCTACAGGATTCAGTCTGGGAACTGAGATTTTGAATGAGGTCCTACAGGATTCAGGTTGGGAACTGAGATTTCATGTGAGATCCCACAGAATTCAGGCCAGAAACTGGAAGTTCAGGTGAGATCCTACAGGATTCAGGATGGGAACCAAGAGTTTAGTTGAGATCCCACAGAATTCAGGCCAGAAACTGGAAGTTCAGGTGAGATCCTACAGGATTCAGGATGGGAACTGAGAATTCAAGTGAGATCCTGCAGGATTCATGCCAGAAACTGACAGTTCAGTTGAGATCCTACAGGATTCAGGCCAGAAACTGACAGTTCAGTTGAGATCCTACAGGATTCAGGCCAGAAATTAATCTCAGGTGAGATCCTACAGGATTTAGGCCAGAGCACAGTGGGACCACCTTGTTTAGAGCAGTGGAAATGAGCACAGAGCCTTCAGCAGGACCAAAATCCCACCAAAGAGCAAAGGAAGGTGGAAGAAAAGCAGGAAATATCCAAAGGAGAAGAGGCAGAGAAGATTGTCCTGAAAGCCTCCGGTGGCTGGGACACAACCCCTAGTCCAGGTTTAGGGATTAGGAATGGGATCCTGCTGGGAAGGGCAGTAGGGATTAGGAATGGGATCAGACTGGGAAGAGTGGAAGGGATTAGGAATGGGATCATATTGGGAAGGGGAGCATGAATTATGAGTGTGGCCAAATCCTGTCCCAGTCCTGAGGAACATCTGAGGACTTGAGCCCTGAAGCTGCAGAGATGTTGGAAGTGAACCTTGTTTGAGTTTAGGGTATAGGGAATATATTTTTGTTTATTTTTAGAAGTTTTGATTTTTAGGAGAACACTGCTTTTAATCTTTGTTTATGGAGAAAGTTTCTAAGACTTTGGGATGAATTGAAATTTATGAGTGTGTAAAATAGATAGTAGGAATTTATAAGTGTGTAAAATGGATAGTTTATTGTAAGGTGAGAAACATAGAGTTTTGGGTTTTTAGTATGGAGGTGGGTAGGAGCTAAGATGAAGGATTTTGGGTCTTGTTTGATCTCCTTTGCATTTTTAATTTATTCTATTTTCTTATAGCATTGGGAGTATAAAGTGATTGGTTAGAAAGAATCAGAATGTAGATGTGTAGGTAAACAAATAATTAGTCATTGGTAGAAAAGTAGAAATAAAGTACGTTTTAAGAATAAGTTAAATAAAATAGTTTTTAAAGACTTTAAATTTGTGTGTTTTGTAACTTTTAGTGTTTTTTTTTAATATGCTGAGTCTAAGATGTAAATAGTGTATATAAATATATAGTGCATAGATAGATATATCCATATAAGTAGATATATATAGTGTATATATAAATAGTGTATAGAATTTTTAATTAGAGAAAAATAAACAATAATTTGAGAATCAAAAGACTAAAATCCTATTTGTTTTTCACTTTTACCACAAAAAATTTTAGGGGCGTCCTCACACCACTTGGAACCACAAAACTGCTGAAGTTGGGGTTTTCTTGGAGTTCTGGACCCAAAACCAGAATTTCTGTGGGTTAGCCAACCATCTCACGGTCTCACAGCCCATCCCACCTCCCTCTTTTCCCCATGGATGACCCAGACCAGTTAGGGTTTTTCTTAGAGTTCTGGATCCAAAACCAGAATTTCTGCAGGTAAGCCAACCATCTCATGGTCTCACAGCCCATCCCACCTCCCTCTTCTCCCCGTGGACATCCCAGACCAGGTCCCTGTGTCCCAGTCCTGGTACCTGCCATGTTCCACTGCTGGGCCTTCTTGTCGGGTGGGCGGTAGATGAACTTGCGGAGGGAGCTGACGGTGTGGGAGCCCACCAGGGTGTAGCGCCCGAAGGCGCGGCAGTCCACCACGCGGATGTTCAGGGGCGGGTGCAGCAGCTCGTTCTCAGGGAGGTCCTGGGGAGCAGGACAGGGACGGTCATCAGGGAATGGGAGTGGATGGTTTGGGAGTTGGGAAAGGCAGGTGGGATTGGGAATGGGATTGTGCTGGGAAGGGCAGTAGGGGTTAGGAATGGGATCATACTGGGGAGTATGGATTAGGAATGGGATGATGCTGGGGAGAAGGGGTTAGGAATGGAATCCTGCTGGAAAAGGCAGTAGGGATTAGGAATGGGATCAGAGTGGGAAGAATGGTCAGGATCAGGAATGGGATCATACTGGGAAAAACAGTAGGGATTAGGAATGGGATCAGAGTGGGAAGGGAGTAGGGATTAGGAATGGGATCGTGCTGGGGAGTAGGGATTAGGAATGGGATCGTGCCGGGGAGTAGGGATTAGGAATGGGATCGTGCTGGGAAGGGCAGTAGGGGTTAGGAATGGGATCATACTGGGAAGGGAGTAGGGATTAGGAATGGGATCGTGCTGGGGAGTAGGGATTAGGAATGGGATTGTGCTGGGAAGGGCAGTAGGGGTTAGGAATGGGATCATATTGGGAAGGGAGTAGGGATTAGGAATGGGATCGTGCTGGGGAGTAGGGATTAGGAATGGAATCATGCTGGGGAGAAGGGGTTAGGAATGGAATCCTGCTGGAAAAGGCAGTAGGGATTAGGAATGGGATCAGAGTGGGAAGAATGGTCAGGATCAGGAATGGGATCATACTGGGAAAAACAGTAGAGATTAGGAATGGGATCATACTGGGGAGTAGGGATTAGGAATGGGATCAGACTGGGAAAAACAGTAGAGATTAGGAATGGGGTCATGCTCAGAAGGAAAGTGGGGATTGGGAATGGGATCATACTGGGAAGGGCAGTAGGGATTAGGAATGGGATCATGCTGGGAAAAACAGTAGAGATTAGGAATGGGATCATACTGGGGAGTAGGGATTAGGAATGGAATCTTGCTGGGCAGTAAGGATTAGGAATGGGATCATGCTGGGAAGGGCAGTAGGGACCAGAACTGGTATCATGCTGAAGGAAGAAGCCCTGAGCTGCTCCAGAAATATGTGGCTTGGGAGCTCTCAGGTGAAGGAATGGTGTCCGTGTGCTCTATTGTTTTGGGAAAACTGGAGTAAAGGGCTTGGAGCCATGGTGGGCTCCAGAAATTCTGGGTTCCAGCTGAGGGATCAGAGGGAAGGGCCACACTCACCACCTCGAACCACTTGACCAAAGTGCTGAAGTTGGGGTTTTTCTTGTAGTTCTGGATCAGGGCAGACTGGACGCCCTTCCCAGCACACTCGATGTCCACACGGGGCCGGTCCACCTGGGCCAGGTTCACTCTCTTCAGGTCCCTGAGCCCCCAGAACAGGATCTAGGGCAGGAGGAGGAGGAGGGAGCATGTGAATGTGAGAGGGATGATCCCTGGGAACTGGTTCTCCATGGAAAGGGATCCCACTGCTGATGTCTTCACAGGGCAGTGGTGGATCCCTAAGGTGTCTCCTCCTGACACCCCACAGCCCAACGTCTCCATCCCGCTGCCCTCGGCTTTTTCCTGCTTTTCTCCTTTCCTGGCCTTTTCCTGCCCCTGGGAACCCAGCTCTGTCCATCTGTGGTGGCTCTGGATCCAGCACTGCCATCACTTTGTCCCTATGGGATCAGTGTCACTGGGGAAACTTCCCTATCCCTATCTGGGATAACAGACTGCCATCATCCAAAATTCCCCAAAACTGAGATTTTCCCTACCTCCTTATTCCCCATGGCTGTATTAAAATTGTGTGGAACATTTATTGTGATGCAAACATGCCGAAAACCAGGGCCAAAATCTATTTGGACACCTGGTCAGTGGCACCTCACCTGAGCAGAGACACTTTCACCCAGGGCTGAGATGTGCCCTGAACATGTCTGTGGGCATTGCCTGGGTCATGGATGGCCACCAGAATCTCCAAGGGACACATCACAGAATCATGGAAACACTTGGAAAAGCCCTCCAGGATCATTGAGTCCAACCTGTGACCTGTCCCCACCTTGTCCCCAGCCCAGACCACTGAGTGCCACATCCAGGCCTTCCCTGGACACCTGCAGGGATGGGCATTTGCACTCCAAACCTTCCCTGGGCAGCCCCTGCCAAGGCCTGAGCACCCTTTCCATGCAGAAATTCCTCCTGATGTCCAACCTGAGCCTGCCCTGGCCCAGCCCAAGGCCATTTCCCCTTGTCCTGTTCCTGTTCTCTGGGAGCAGAGCCCAATCCCCCTGGCTGTTCCCTCCTGTCAGGGAGTTGTGCAGAGCCACAAGGTCCCCCCGATCCTCCTTTTCTCCAGGCTGAGCCCCTTTCCAGCTCCCTCAGCCTCTCCTGGGGCTCCATTCCCTTCCCAGGACACGCTCCAGCCCCTCCAGGTCTCTCCTGTCAGGAGGGGCCCAGAGCTGCCCCCAGCACTGGAGGTGCCCCAGCAGTGCCAGCACAGGGGATTGGTGCTGCCCTGCATTGTGCCCACACTATTTTGGATACAAAATTCTCCTTTAGATATCCATGGATACACGAGAGTCTTCCCATCCTTTTCGCCTGAGGCTGATGGGATAGAGAACACCTGAGCTACGGGATTACTTTGGGAGCAGATGATCCCGCTCCATGTCCATCTCTAACATTCCCTGAGCTGCATCTCAGCCCAGGTGCTGCTCACTCGCTGTCCTGCCCAGGTTTGACAGCAAGGAATGATCCAATTCCCTGAGTTTCCTGGATTTTTTAGGGATGCTGCAGCCTGGTTCCCAGAACAGCCACCATGGACAGATCCTTGACTCCCAGCTCCCTCCTGCCCTTCCAAAACCCCTGGAGATGTTATCCTGCTCCACAATGCTCCACATGGACATTGGTTACCTCCACTCTGTATCTGCTCAGCACTGGCCGAATTCCCAGCGGCACCGGCAGGATGGGACCTCGGTCCATGTCCGTGGGGCCGTCGATGGGGGGCAGGTCTGATTTACCCCCAGGGCCGATCTGGAAGAGGTGGATCACGGGTTAGGATCTGCTCCTCTGAGCTGCTGGGAAGCAGATTTTGGTCCTTCTCACAGAATTGTGGAATCAGAGATTGGTTTGTGTTGGAAGGGACCTCAAAGATCAGCTCATTCCAAACCCTGCCACTGATTCCAGAGGGAGTTTGGCCATGTCTCAGCTGGATCATCTGGTCCCAGTTGTTGGAGCTGGGGTGTCTCAGAGGGCTGAGAGCCCAGGGCAGGTGCTTTGGGAAGAGGAAAACACAGGAGCAGAAGGTGCTGGGAATTCCACACAGAACAGTCCCCAGAGCAATCCAAACTTCTCAGCCCACCAATGCAGCCCATCCCAGGGCTGTTCCACCCTGGAATTGCACCTGCTGGGCTGTGTGTGAGGAAACAGAGATGTGGTCCCAGAGCTCAGCCTAGGAGCAGGTTTAAGGTCCCATATCCAGCCCAGGGCTCAGTAAATATCAAATATCACAGGTGAGCCATTCCCTCAGTCCAAGGAAAACTAGAAGGAAAGGGCTTGGATGAGCACCTGCCCTGGCAGAAAAGGAGGTGGGAAAAGCATTTCAGTGGATGGAACATGAGGCACAAAAGTGGAAGAATTTAACTCTGGTACTGCCCCAGACTATGAATCATGGGATGGTTTGGGCTGGGAGGGACTTTAAAGACCATTGAATTCCACCCCCTGCCATGCGGTTGGAATTCAATGGTCTTTAAAGTCCATGCCACCTTTCCAGGCGGCTCCAAGCCCCATCCCACCTGGCCTTGGACCTTTCCAGGTGTCTTTGATGAGCAACAAGTGGTTGATCATCCAAGGGGAACTACAAGGGTCCAGCAGACCAACAACCAGGTGAAGGGGCAGCAATTCCCTGTTATTCCCAGTCACCCAATTCTCCATAAATTAATCCCCTCTCCCTTCCAACCCTGCATCCATTCTTTCCCATCCCTTTGTCCCACTGGCACCTGGAGCAGCTCGAAGGCAGCCAGCAGGTCCCCGGCTGTGGCGTTGCCGCGGTAGATCTGGTAATATTCCAGCTGCGGTGGGAAGCGTGGCGGGCAGTACTCCTCATCTGACATCTTCACCACCGGCTTGGCAAACGTCCGGCCCATGAAGTCGGCTTTTCCCTAGGGAAAGAACCATTGGGGTTGAGGTTCCAACATGGGAATTCTAAATTTAGCCCTGTGGTTCTCTCCAGGAGAATTTGAGGTTCGGAATCCAACATGAGAATTCCAAAAGTAGCCCCATGGTTCTCTGCAGGAGCACTTGGGGTTGGGGGGTCCAACATGAGAATGCCAAGATTAGCTCTGTGGTTCTCCTCAGGAGCACTTGAAGTTGGGGATCCAACATGGGAATTCCAAATTGAGCCCCATGGTTCTCCCCAAAAGCACTTGGGGTTCGGAATCCAACATGGGAATTCCAAAATCAGCCCTGTGAATCTCCCCAGGAGCACTTGGGTTTGGGGATCCAGCATGAAAATTCCAAAATTTGCCCTGTGGTTCTCCTCCAGGGCACTTGGGATTGGGGATCCAGCACAGAAATTCCAAATTAACCCTGCAATTCTCTCCATTGTGGTCGAAACAGGAATGGGATCAATACTCTGGCCTTGGGATGCCAAAACTCGGGGAAAACTTTCAGTCCTGACTCTTTGAAGGAGGTTTGGGACAGCTGAAGATTGGGACAGCAAGGAGACCAGGGATGAGCACTTTTCCCAAATGGAAACCCTCCTGGGCTACAGCCTCTTTCTTCCCTCTCCAAAAACAAGATTCGTCTGAGATTCATGAGCAGTAGAGGCTCCGTGGGAGATTTGGAAGGAGCATTCTCCATGGATCAGGGAAAAACTCCCCAAATCCTCTGCCTCCAAATCTGGAGAGATCCTGGCATCCAAACCACGCACAATTCCCTGGGATTTTCTCACCACAGTGTCCTGATCGTAGATCTCGATGACGATGATGGGAGGGTCATCCCGCATCTCGTGAGCTTCCCCGTACAGCTCCACGTTGTCGAACACCAGGAGCTGGTCCCAGGTCGGGCACAGGGTCTCGTTGAGAACCTGGGGAAATGGGAGAGATTCCTACTGCTCCAGGAATGGACCAGGATCCTGGGAAAGGGTGGCAGGTGGGGTTGCTGTGTGTTTTTTGGATTGGGAATCACCCAGGGATTCTTCTGAGGAAGAAAATCCAATCGCAGATGAGCAGAGCTGGGTTATTCCCAGGCTTCCTAAAGCTTGGCAACCCTGGGACTGGGAAGGGAAGACTAAAAAATCATTTTAATATGACCCAGTTCTGCCTAAACTGGCAGGAAATCACTGGGAACCACAAGGAATCATAGAGAATCGTGGGGAATTGCAGCCACCAGGATGTGGGACATAAATTGGGAATGCGCTCCTGGGGAGAGATCTCCTGGAAACCAGCAGTGCCCAGTTCCAGAGCTGCTGGGCTCCTCCCACTGCAGGAGCCCAGGACCAGCCTGATCCTCATTGATGGGATCTGTGCCACGGGAACTTGCAGAGCCAGCCATCCCCACACCCCCAGGAATGCCAGGAATGTTCACCTCGGTGCACTGGCTCTGGGAGATGAAGAAGACCCGAGCGAAGGGATCCGAGAGGCCGCTGCTGTCGGCTGCAAACAAACTCCTGGCTTGGTACATGTGGGCTCGCAGCTGGAACACCTGTTTCTCTGGAAGAGAGAGGGAGTGGGATGGGATGGGATGGGATGGGATGGGATGGGATGGGATGGGATGGCCTCTGGGATCCTGTCCAAATATAGATGCTCGTGTTGAATCATAACTTTAAAGGGTTAAGATTTTAGCTGAGGGTTAGAACTAGTTAATCTTGAAGTTAGATGCACCAACGATAGGTTAATGATTATTAGATGCTTAAGCTAAAGCTAATTGTTATATCATGAGCTCATTTGTAGAAGGAAGTGGAGCAAGTGAATCATTATGGGAACATACTACGTTGGGAAGGACGAAAGTTTGATGAGAAAGTCTCACACATATGTATGCTTGGCAGAAAGATTTTTGAATATAGAACCTGAAGAAGTAATAGAGATGGAAGCAAGTTTTGATATAGAAGAAAAGAATTGCTGAGCCAGTCCTACTGGATAACCAAGGAGGCAAAGGGTGTGTTAGTTAGAAAGGGTTTTTATGACTTGGAGCAAAGGATAAACCCACCTCAAACAAGATGTTTTACCAAGCGGAAAAATAGCACAGGCAAACAAGATTGTCAATGTAGAAAAAAGGTCCCAGAATTTTCCACTGCAAAAAAACTTAAAAACAACTTCTAGCTTAAACTGTAATGTACCAACTTTTAATGGCTGGAGAACAGTGACATGAATATCGTAATTATAGTAGCTATGATAGGCTATAGGTAAAAGTTAAGGCATAGATTGGTTCTACTGTATTAAGATGCTCAGCAAAGAAAAGTATATAATGCATTGTAACCAAAATTAAAGTATATAATGCATTGCAACCTAAACTAAGGGTTTCCAGGCCTGTCTGCAGCTGGAGCTGACAGCTGTAGGCACAGGCTCTGCCACCCACAACCCTGGACTGCTGTGACATCTTGGATACAATAAACTGCATTTTGGAGAGCTGCCTGGAGTCCCACATCCCTCATTTAAGCTTTACAGTGGCGCCCAACGTGGGGCACGATCAGTAAGAGCCTGAATGAGGGATGTGTTTCTGCAGGACTGTCTGCAGCTGGAGCTGACAGCTGCATGCACAGACTCTGCCACCCACAACCTGGACTGCTGTAACATCTTGGATACAATAAATTCCATTTTGAAGAGCTGCCTGGAGTACTGCGTCCCTCATTCTGTCTCTTACAGTGGCGCCCAACGTGGGGCACTATTAGTAAGAGCCTGAATGAGGGATGTGGGTCTGCAGGCCTGCTGCAGCTGGAGCTGACAGCTGTGGGCACAGGCTCTGCCACCTGCGACCCTGGACTGCTGTAATGCCTTGGATACAATAAACTGCATTTTGAAGAGCTGCCTGGAGTCCTGCATCTCTCATTTAAGCTTTTACAGTGGCACCCAACGTGGGGCACCATTAGTAAGAGCCTGAATGAGGGATGCAGGACTCCAGGCCAGCCTGCAGCTGGAGCTGACAGCTGTGGGCACAGGTTCTGCCACCCCCAACCCTGGACTGCTGTGACATCTTGGATGTAATAGACTCCATTTTGAACAGCCGCCTGGAGTCCCACATCCCTCATTTCGGCTCTTACTCTACTGAAATCAGTAGAATAATGCCCAGCACCTGACTCTGTGTCAATCCATCATGAAGCAGGGGAGTTTGAATTGTGCCAGAGGGTCACAGAGACCTGACAAAGACCTTGCTGACTTCATCCCTGGGACGACCAACCCAATTCTAGGCCATTGACCCAATTCAAGAGAAGAACTTTACACTCGTGAAGGACTAATAACCTCATCTTAATACAAAGTGGTGATGGGAGGTGCTGGGGTTGTGCATATGTATTCATTTGGGAAATCAATAGAATGCAAAAATCCTTGTGGGGTGCAATCACGCATTTTGGGGACAACCTCCTTGCTGCCTGTCAGCTTAATAAACACACCACTTTCTACCTTTGACTAATTAGAGAGTCTTTGTCTGTGATTTTTTGTTTTAATGATTCAGTATCCCCATTCATCTGTTTAGCCCAGAAATAATTTTTGCACCTTTAAGATTGGTTCTGAGGGCCAAGGTGGGGAAGAAGTGTTCAATTTGTTTTCAGACACTGCACTCACTCCTCCACATTCCTGCTCCTGGACTGTGCTGTCTGTGGATGGACAGACAGCAGGACAGAGCTCTCCTTTGCCTTTAGTTAGTTTTTAGCTAGCTGAGGCAAAGAAGTTCCCTGGACTGTGTTTTTTTCTTTTCTTTGGAGCTGTTTAAATCTGCTCTGGACTGAACACCCAAAGGAGCACCAGCAGCTCCACCAGTGGCCCACTGGGCTGGGCCTGGGCTGTGGCATTTCCAGTGCCAGAGGGACTGATAAGAGACTGAGTGAGCTGAGCTACAGCCCACAGAGGGACTTTCTGAGTCTGTCATCTCTTTTTGTCATCTCTTTTTGCCTCTCTTGGGCAAGAAGTTTTATTGTTTAATATTGTTCAGGTTTTATTGTTTAATAAACAGGTTTTTCCCCTTTTCTCCAAGGAGGTATTTTTCCTGAACCAGTTGGGGAGGGGGCTGATTGAAGCTGCCTTCCAGAGGAACCCCTTTGGGGGTTCTTTCCCAAATTTGCCCTGAACCAGGACACCTGCTCTGGACTGAACACCCAGAAGATCACTGGCAGCTCTCACCTGTTGCCCACCAGGCCACGCCTGGGCCACAGCATTTCCAGCACTGGAGGCACTGATAAGAGACTGAGTGAGCTGAGCTACAGCCCACAGAGGGACTCTCTGAGTCTGTCATCTCTTTTGGAGCAGTTTTATTGTTTGATATTGTTCATTCTTTGTGTGCTGGTTAATGCTTTGCCTGTTAAATAAATTTTTTTTTCCACTTTTTTCCAAGGAAATATTTTCCTGAACTGACTGGGGGAGGGCCCACTTAAATCTGCTCTCTGAAGAAGCCTCTTTGGAGGTGCTCTCCCAAATTTGCCCTAAACCAGGACAGAGCCCATCCAAGGCAAGTCTCAGGAGCCTGGATTTGCTCGTGGCTGAAGGATCTCAAATCAAAGCATGAATCCCAAATGGATATGGAATTTCCTTGGCATCCTGCTTGTTGTGTGCACAACAACAACTCTGAACAGGTTTGGGATGAAGGAACACAATTCCCGCCCCCATCTCTCATGGGACAACTGCAATGATGTCCCCCTTAGCTCCTGGAAGCCCTTGGAGCAGGAGGTGTCCAGCCAGGCTCCCTCCCACCCTCTCCACACCCCATCCCTTGGGAACTCCTTACTGGTGTACAGGAGGCTGATGGGTGGGAAGGAGGGCAGGTTTTGTCCTCGGGGGGTTTTCTTCTCCTCGAACCCACAGGGAAGGCCGCTCAGGAAGTCCTTGCGCTGCTTGTTGAGGCCCAGCCACAGGTAGATCTCCATCTTGGCCTGGACTGTCCAGCCAGCAGGGCCAAAGCCCCTCTTCCCAGGGAGCTGAGCACAAGGAACAGAAGAGTTCACATGGATATCGGGAATATGGACAGACAGACCCCTCTTGGAGCACCCAACCTCTTTGGGGCATTGTGCTGCTGTTCCTTAAACCCAAGGATCCTTTGGGATCGTGACACTGCTCTGGCTCAGGCATTGTCCTCTTTCCACTGTGGTTTCCTTTTCCTAAAAGTCTTAGGTTGGAAATACAAGACGTGGCTGAGGGTGTGTATTCTATTTTCCATCTGTCAGAGACAGGGCAGTTATCCTCTGTTCATTGGGCAGTTTTCTTTATCTCTTCCACAACCAGTCCTCCCTCCAGGAGGTCTCTTCTGTTCATGGGCCATTCATTATTCATTATCTTCTGTTAATGGGCCAGTGAGTGTCCCTGCATGGCTGATAAAATTCCATCACCCTATTGGGAGATGCTCCACCCAGGGGGAGGAGCCAAGCATTCCTACCTGGATACAATCTGACCTTTGGAACATCACAGCAGCCTTTGCCCTCTGCATTCCCAGAGGAGCAGCTTTCTTCTCCCCTGCATTCCCAGAGGGAGCCCAGGCCCATCTCCAGCAGCCCTGGAGCTGCAGAGGAAAACTCCCCCCTTGTGCAGGATCCCTGCTCCAGCAGAACCACAGCTGGCACTGCAGGAGGGCTGAGCCACCGTGGAATGGGACTGTGCCACCACCCTGATACACAGGGGGTCAGGGCCTATTCTGACTCTGTCAGTGTTGTTTTGTATTATTTATTTTATTTTATTTTATTTTATTTTATTTTATTTTATTTTATTTTATTTTATTTTATTTTATTTTATTTTATTTTCTACCTTAATAAAGAATTGTTATTCCGGCTCCCATATCTTTGCCTGAGAGCCCTTTAATTTCAAAATTACAATAATTCAGAGGGAGGGGGTTAGCACTCTCTATTTTCAGGGGAGGCTCCTGCCTTCCTTAGCAGACATCCTTCTTTTCAAACCACGACACTAAGCCAGAAATTCTCTGAATTTCCAGCTGGATCAAACATCTCCCTCTTCCCAAACATTTCCCACTTACCAGAACTGGGTAAGGTCAGTGCCTCACCCTCCCTAGGAGCCGATTTCCACCCCTACCAGCAGAGTATGGATCACATTTCTCCAGTATTCCAACCCCATAAAAAAATGGATACAACACTCTCATCCTCATCTCCCAAATTCCCTCCTCTTGGCTGCAGCTCCCCTGACCAGAGGGATCCTCACCTTGAGGAAAACTGTCTTCACTTTGGCGCAGTCCTTGCCCATCTCCTCATCCACAATGGAGTACAGGATGTCCTTGGAAGGGATGCGGGCGTAGGCGATGCGCTTGTTGTTGCTCATCATCCAGATGAAAACGTCGGGAATTGTGTGCTGGGGCTGGGAATGCCACAGGAGAGCCCCATCAGTGCCCCAGCTCTGACCACTGAGGCACTGGAGGGGCTGGAGAGCTGCTGGAGGTAAATCCAACAGATTCCATGAAAGGTGGATTTGTCTGTGGCCACAATGGGGGCACTGGAATTGTTTGGAGATTCCCACTCCAAAAAAACTGCTCAGAGCTAAGCCCATCAGGAAAAGAACTGGGATTTACTGTTGCTGTAAGGTAGAAAAATTATAAAAGAAAGGCCTCATAAAATCAGGCTGGCTTTGTTAGATCTAACTTTGTCAAGCTGGCACTTTGCAAGTTCCCATGTGAAAACAATCCTGGTGTGAAAGTTTGTTAACATAACAATCAATTCCTGGGTGAAAAACAAGATTCCAACAGCAACAAATTCCTGGTGGCACCTGCATAAACATTAAATCTATCCCATGAAAATCGGTGAAGAAAATATGTAAATAATTTAAGAATAATAATTTAAGAATAATAATTTCAATAAATTAAGAGATTTGATGGACAAGTAAAATATCTTTTACTAACCAATAAAGTAATTGGCAAAAAATGCTCCTAAAAAATTGGACTCACAATCGAGGTCTGTAAAACTGTATAAAAATGAGTTACGTGAATAATGAATTGGCTTTTTCCGATTTTTTTTGGCATGAATAAAATGGAGTCTTGTGGTTGGGACTGAAGGTATTAGAGATGATAGTTTGTGTTTAGATTTAGGTGTTTATTGTTTTTTTATTAATGTTATAGTTTCACAGCTATGAGTTCTGTAGTTTTTTATTAGTAAGGTATAAAATGGTTAACTATTTTTTGTTATAAGGTCTTTTAAGGTTAAACTATTTAATTAAGAAATGATACCTAAATTATTTTCTCTTTTAATCTAATAACTGATCACACAAAGTCTGTAATGTGGACTTTTCTGTTTAATTACAAAATACCACCTAAACTCATGAAGAATAAGGAAGAAAAAGGTAAAGAAGAACAATTTGTTTTCCTCTTAAAACCTCCATTTTGCTTTATATTTATTATTATATTCTAAAATCCCAAACTCGAAGTTTTCCACCTTGTGATATCACACACTTCTATCCGACTACACACCTGTAATCTCAGTGCTAACAATTTATTTTGGAAGCCTTCTTTACAGCCTTGGGTTAAATGCAGTGTTCTCTTGTGGGTTTGTGCCTTTCAGCACAGAAAGTTTAAAATTCTTAATATCTAGGGTTTCAACAGAGTCTCGTGTTATTTATGCCAATAATTTATGTTGGTTATAAGTTTAAAAATATATAAATTGGGCATAAAAGACTGAAGGTTTTTGTTCTCTCCTCCCGGTGGACTTAGGGAGGGGAGGGCAGCGGCCGTTCCTCATCCCTTTGTAGGGAAGAGGTTCCCAGTCTGGACTGGGCCCATCAGTCCTCACATCTGGGCTGGGTCAGGACCAAGGAAGGCCTGGCTGAAACCAGGGATGGAGCTGGGAGCTTTCCATGAGAAACGGAAGCAGGAGGTGGAACAGCTGCAGCTCCATGGAGGGACAAGAACCCCCTGTGAGCCAGTCCTAAACTGGAAAAATGTCATAGGAATATTCTGGAGCCTGAAGGGGCTCCAGGAGAGCTGGAGAGGGACTGGAGACAAGGGATGGAGGGACAGGACACAGGGAATGGCTCCCACTGACAGAGGGCAGGGCTGGATGGGATATTGGGAATTAGCAATTGTGCCCTGGCAGGGTGGGGAGAGGCAGGGCAGGGCTGGAATTCCCAGAGAAGCTATGGCTGTCCCTGGATTCCTGGCAGTGTCCAAGGCCAGGTAGGACACTGGGGCTTGGAGCACCCTGGGACAGTGGGAGGTGCTGAGGTTGGATCTGGATGGGATTTCAAATCCCTTCCCATCCAGTCTGGGATTTGATGTGTCACCTTCCAATTCTTGATTTCCCAGGGATTCACAGGATCCCTTCACAACTGGGACTGGCTGAAACATCTCCAGCTCTTCTGCAGGAGGACCCAGCTCTGTCCCTGCCTGGGAAACCCTTGAATTTCTTTTACATCGGCTCATTCCCACCCAGGAGTGCACAGGGATCATGGGGCAGCTCATGGACTTGGAATGGCTCCTTGCAGAGGCACTTCTCCTGATCTTGGAGGTCTCTATCCATCCATCCATCCATGGAGCCATCCATGGAGCCATCCATCCCATCCATCATCCCTCCATGGAGCCAGCCATCCATCCATCCATCCATGGAGCCATCCATCCATCCATCCATCCATCCATCCATCCATCCATCCATCCATCCATCCATCCATCCATCCATCCATCCATCCATCCCTCCCTCCCTCCCTCCCTCCATTCCATATCATCCATTCCATATCATCCATCCATTCCATCCCATCCCAGATTTCTATCTCCACAAGCTGCCCCAGCCAGACCCACCTCTGCCTGTGAGGGACCCACCTCGTCTGCCAGGAACCGCAGCTTCTGCAGGAAGTTCTGCACCAGCTTCAGCTTGTCCTTCATGGTGTTCCTCTTGACCTGGGAGCGCAGGGTCGTGGCCTGCTGGGCCATGTTCTCCTGTGGACACAGTCGGGACATCAGGACACAGCTCGGACCAAGGAAAGGCACCTCAATCCCACCACATCAGGGTGGACATCTTCAGAAACCCATAAAGGTGTCACCCGAGCTTGGAGAATTTTGGGGTGGCTTAAAGAAAGTGTTGCCCTGTTCTTCTAAAATTCTTCTAAGCCTTTCGATGTTTACATTTTTGTAATGAACTTTCTCACACACTTTTCATGTAAATAATGATTGGTTTTCATTCCTTTCTGGGGGAGGAGAGAGTTGATGGACTGTTGGTTTGACCAGTGTGGTTGGAGAGGTGGCAATTTCATCCTCCAATCCATGGCCACTTTTGAAATTCTATAAATATTGGAGTTCAGAAATAAGCTGCCCCTTTTTTGCCTTGGACATATCAGAGTGCAAGTGTCATTCATTTTGTGTCGTATGGTGACAGGAAGGTGCCTCACCCACTATCACCCAGCACGTGACTCTTGGAGCTTCCATGTGAACATGGAGAATTTAACAATTCCTGGCTCTTGAGGATGCAGCTGGCCACTGGAGTTGGTGACCTTGGCCATGCCAGCTGGAGAAGCCACCAGGTCCTTGTCAAGCTCTCCTGAACATCCTTGGCAAGGAGCAGGGCCACCAACCCCAGACCTCCGTCCCTGGAGCAGCTCTGCCTTGTGTGGTTCCCAAAATCACCCCCAAATCTCTGTCCCAGGGGCAGCTCTGCTCTGAAAGGATTCCCAAAATCACCCCAAACCTCTGTCCCAGGGGCAGCTCTGCTCTGAAAGGATTCCCAAAATCACCCCAAACCTCTGTCCCAGGGGCAGCTCTGCTCTGAAAGGATTCCCAAAATCACCCCAAACCTCTGTCTCTAGGGCAGCTGTGCTTTTTGGGGTTTACAAAAGTCACCTCAAACCTCTGCCCCAGGAGCAGCTCTATTTTTTGGGGTTCCCAAAATCACACCTAAATCTCTGTCCCTGGAGCAGGTCCACTCTTAAAGGGCTCCCAAAATCACCCCCAAACCTCTGTCCCTGGGGCACCTGTGCTTTTTGGGGTTCCCAAAATCACCCCCAAACCTCTGTCCCTGGGGCACCTGTGCTTTTTGGGGTTCCCAAAATCACCCCAAACCTCTGTCCATGGGGCAGCTCTGCTCTGTAGCGCTCCCAAAATCACCACAAACCTCTTTCCCTGGAGCAGCTCTGTTTTTCTGAAAGGGATCCCCAAATCACCCGAAAACTGTCCCTGGGGCAGCTCTGCTCTGTGGGGTTCCCAAATTTACCTTTCCAGCTCTGTGCTCCCAAATTTCTTTTCAGTGTCTGATGTAGGGGAGCCAGCAGAGACCCAAGTGACACCTGGGACTTGGGGTCAGAATTAAACCCCAAACCCCTGACCTACAGGGACTGGAAACCAACATGTCCATGAACAAAATTCCTGCCCCTGATCAGGAATCCTCCTCCGCTTTTCCCAAAGCTTCCCTGAAAATTCCGTGCCAGGGCCTGCCCACCTTGCCAGGGAACAATTCCTAATTTTGAATATCCCTCTGGCAGTGGGAGCCATTCCCTGTGTCCTGTCCCTCCATGCCTTGTCCCCAATCCCTCCCAGCTCTCCTGGAGCTCCTTTAGGGATCGGATCTCACTCACCAGTTCCCTCATGCAGGATTTGAGCCTCTCCCGGTCCAGCCTGGTGCGGGACGAGTGGTGCTGGTCCTTGTCAGCCAAGGTCAGGAATCGCCTGTGGGAAAAGGTGATTCCCATGGGAATCCTTCCCAAGGTTCCCTTCCCACCCCACCAGTGTGGCCACATCCCTGGAGAACGCTCAAATTCCTGCCAATCCCCACAAAACTGTGGATGAGAGGCTGGTTTGCACTGCAGACTCAGAGTCAGGAAGGGACAGTCGGTGTCATCAGGTGTCACCAGGTGCCACCCAGAATTCCCAAAATTCACAGAGTCAACAGGTTGGAAGAGACCTTCAAGTTCATTGAGTCCAACCCAGCCCCAACACCTGAGCTAAACCCTGGCACCCAGTGCCACATCCAGGCTTTGTTAAACACATCCAGGGATGGTGACTCCATCACCTCCCCCATGAAACCCAAAATTCCCAGAATTTCCACAATTCACAGAATCACTGGATTGAAAGAGACCTTCAAGACCATCAAGTCCAACCCATTCCCAACACCCCAACTCAACCCTGGCTCGCAGTGCCACATCCAGGGTTCTCCTAAACACATCCAGGGATAGTGACTCCACCACCTCCCCGGTCTCCGGGAATTCCCAAAATTCCCAGAATTTCCACAATTTACAGAATTACTGGGTTGAAAGAGACCTTCAAGATCATCAAGTCCAACCCATTCCCAACACCTCAACTAAACCCTGGCACGCAGTGTCACATCCAGGGTTCTCCTAAACACATCCAGGGATGGTGACTCCATCACCTCCCCCATGAAACTCAAAATTCCCAGAATTCACAGAATTACTGGGTTGGAAGAAACATCCAAGACCATCAAGTCCAAGGCAGCCCCAACACCTCAACTAAACCCTGGCACCCAGTGCCACATCCAGGCTTTGTTAAACACACCCAGGGATGGTGACTCCATCACCTCCCCGGTCTCCGGGAATTCCCAAAATTCCCAGAATTTCCACAATTTACAGAATTACTGGGTTGAAAGAGACCTTCAAGATCATCAAGTCCAACCCATTCCCAACACCTCAACTAAACCCTGGCACTCAGTGCCACATCCAGGTTTTGTTAAACACACCCAGGGATGGGGACTCCACCAGCTCCTTGGTCCCCAGGAATTCCAAAAATTCCCAAAATTCCCAGAATTTCCACAATTTACAGAATTACTGGGTTGAAAGAGACCTTCAAGATCATCAAGTCCAACCCATTCCCAACACCTCAACTAAACCCTGGCACTCAGTGCCACATCCAGGTTTTGTTAAATGCACCGAGGGATGGGGACTACAGCACTTCCCTGGGCAGAACATTCCAGAACTTTATCACCCTTTCTGTAAAGAACTTTTTCCTAATATCCAAACCTAAATTTCCCTTGGTGCAGCTCAAGGCTGTGTCCTCTGGTTGTGTCAGTTCCTGGAGAAGGAGCCCAACCCCACCTGAGCACAGGCACCTTTCAGGCCACCAGCCTGTGGGGGCCACAGGACTGAGGTGTCTCCCCCTGCTTTGGGGTGTTTGGGGTGCAAATGGAAGCACCAAAAGATCCAGCATTGTGCTAGTGCCATGGAATGTCATTGTCCTATCATCCCCAGGACAGGGCATGGTGAGGTGACATCCCCTGGGAGCAGGGACCTGGACAGGACCATCCTTCCCACGTGTCACTCACAGGCAGCCGCTGCTGAGCTCCTCCAGGACCCCACGGAGCCGGCGCTCCGGGTGCGGCTTCTCCGTCTTGATCATCTCCTGCACATCGTTGAGACCCTCCTCCTGCGGCACCAACGGGGACAGTGTGAGGGACAGGGGGCTGGGAACCGCCTGGGATCACCTGGGGTCATCTGGGTGGGCTGGGAATCACCTGGGAATCATCTGGGATTACCTGAGCTGGGAACAATCTGGGGAGCACCTGGGCTGGGAAACTGGATCACAAGTGTGTGTTGGTTCTTCTGGTTATCTAGGATCACTGCTGGTGAAACCTGGGATCACCTGGAATCACTGGGATCACTGGCTGGAACTACTGAGATCGCTGGGATCCTGGCATGCTGGCATCACTGGATCACCTGGGCTGGGCTGGAAATACCTGGGATCACCTGGGAATCACTTGGGATCACCTGGGGATGACCTGGGATCACCTGGGCTGGGAACTACCTGAGATCGCCTGGGATCACCTGGGCTGTGCTGGGCATCACCTGGGATCATCTGGGATTACCTGGGCTGGGAACCACCTGCGGATCAGCTGGGCTGGGCATCACCTGGGATCACTTGATCTGGGAATCACCTGGGATCATCTGGGATTACCTGGGCTGGGCTGAGCTGGGAACCACCTGGCCTCTCCACCCTCACAGGGAAGAATTCCATGCCAATATCCTGCCCAAATCTCCCTTTTCCCAGTTTGTACCCATTCCCTGCGTCCTGTCCCTCCACGTTTGTCCCCAGTCCCTCTCCAGCTCTCCTGGAGCTCCTTTAGGCTCTGGAAGGGGCTCTGAGCTCTCCCCAGAGCTTTCCCTTCTCTGGCTCTGCCACATGAGTGCTTCACCCCTCCAGCCCAGGTGACACAGCCTCCCCACCCCTGCTCCCTTGTGTGGGGACATCTGGGTCTGACCCTCAGAATTCTCAAGGAGCTGTTGGAATTTGATGATTCCTCACTGGGAATGTTCCCCTTATCAAGCACTGTCTACCCCTGCTTTGCTTTTCCCTGGCTGTGGCTGTGCCTGGTGCCAGCCCCGTGTCCCAGCAGTGTCCCCTTGTCCCTCCACCCCTTCCTGTCCACCCCTGTCCATCCCTGACCAGCTTGTCCGCGATCTTGTCCATGATGTTGGCATTGTAGAGCCGGCGCCGCTGGTCCTGCCACCAGCTCCGGATGTAGATGCAGGGCTTCTTCTCCAGGTAGGGCAGGTAGAAGTAATTCCTGCAAGAGGAGGCAGGAGAGACACTCCATGAAGGTGCCAATCCTGGCCTGGGGCAGCCCCCGTCCCACCCCTCAGCCAGGAGGCAATGCAGTGGTGGGAAGGGGGATATGGGGGATCAAGAGTGGGAAGGAGGTGGCCTCAGCTGCATCCTGAAGAGCAGAGGCTCCATTTTTCCCAAGGCCATTCCCAATGCCAGGCCCAGGATGGATGGGTGCAGTGCCATGGGGCTGCCCCATCCATACTGGGAGTGTCCAAGGCCGGGTTGGATGGGGTTTGGAGCAATCTGGGATGTGGCAGCAGCTTTCTGGTCATAGAGAGCAGCAGACAAATTTCCCAGGCATAGTTCTGAGAAAAGTCTGTGAGAAGATCAGAGAAAAGAATGATAAACAATTCTTATCTTAACCTGCAGCACCTGGTGTTTGTGAATATGTGGGATATGTTATGGAGATTTGTTTACCAAAGGGTGGTTTCTTAATTAGCCAATGGTGATGGTGTTTAGATTGAAGGACCAATCAGGTGCAGCTGTATCATAACTGTCTATAAAAGCATTGAGTTTCTTAATAAAGATTAATCTGTAATCATGGAGTCTATGCTAATTATTACCTGACCAGGTAATACTGAGACAGAGGGATGTGTTGGGGCTGGAACTGGACAATCTTTAAGATCCCTTTCCACCCAAACCATCCTGGGATTCTGGAACCTCCCAATTGCTCCAAGCCCTGCCCAACTTGTCCATGGAACAGCCGAAGGAAGGGTGATCCACACTTTTGGAATGCTGGCCGTGAGCCAGGATCCAGCACCTGGAAAGGGGAATCCTGTTCTGCTGCACCTGGAAAGGGGAATCCTGCTCTGCTGCTCCTGGAAAGGGAATCCTGCTGCTCCTGGGATCACCAGGAGTCACATCCAGCTCCAGCCCTTCCCGGCTGTTCCCACCAGATGTCAGCAGAGCCCCGTGGTTGAGCAGGGTGGGGGACAGCTGCCAGAGGAAGGAGATTTTTGGATAAACAGAGTGGGAGAGGCCCCAAAAAAATTGGAACTTCTATTTTCCCCTTGGGATTCAGCTCGAGAAGGAGGTGAGGAACAGAGGAGGGAATTCCAGGGGGATTTATCTGTGCTGGATATTGATTAAAGCAAGGGAGGGAATTCCAGGGGATTTATCTGTGCTGGATATTGATAAAAGCAAGGGAAGGAATTCCAGTGGATTTATCTGTGTTGGATATTGATGGAAACAAAGGAGGGAATTCCAGGGGGATTTATCTGTGCTGGATATTCCTGGAAACAAGGGAGGGAATTCCAGGGGGATTTGTCTGTGCTGGATATTCATGGAAACAGGGAGGGAACACGAGGGAGACTTTTCTGTGATGGATATTCAGGGAAACACAAAAGGGAGGGAATGCCAGGGGATTTAACTGTGCTGAATATTGATTGAAACAGGGAGGGAATTCCAGGGGGATTTATCTGTGCTGGATATTGATTGAAATGGAGAGGGAATTCCAGGGGGATTTGTCTGTGCTGGATATTCATGGAAATAGGGAGGGAATTCCAGGGAGATCTGTGCTGAATATTGGTGGAAACAAGGGAAGGAATTCCAGGGGGTTTATCTGTGCTGGGTATTCATAGAAATAGGGAGGGAATTCCAGGGAGACACCTATCTTTACTGGATATTTTTTTCCCAATTGATTTAATCAGACAGTGAATTCAATTAGCACCAATCTGCTGCTAAAACTTGATAAAAATCCACTTTAATTAAATCTCATCATCTTAAATCCAATTATCTTTCTTGGTATGCAAATCCAGACCTCCCCGGGCACATCTCAGGCAGAAGGTTTAAGCCTTTTTATCCCAATTTTCTGCCCAATGCATTTGTAGATTTTTCCAGCAGTTTTTCCATCTGGGATCTCAACACTGCCGAGGTCACCACTGACCCATGTCCCTAAAACAGGACAGTCCCCAGGGGCCACACAAGGTGGACACACTGACATGTCTGTGACCAGTGGGACACACAGACCACACAAATCTAGGTGGACACACTGACCAGTCTGTGCCCAGGTGGACACACAGACCTGTCCATGCCCAGGTGGACACACTGACCACACAAATCCAGGTGGACACACTGACCTGTCTGAGACCAGGCAGCACACAAATCCAGGTGGACACACTGACCTGTCTGAGACCAGGCAGACACACTGACCACACAAGTCCATGGGGACACGCTGACCCATCCATGCCCAGGAGGAGACACTGACCCAGTGCCCAGGCGGACACGCTGACCTGTCTGTGACCAGGTGGACACACTGACCACACAAATCCAGTTGGACACACTGACCTATCCATGCCCAGGTGGACACACTGACCACACAAATCCAGGTGGACACACTGTTCATGCCCAGGTGGACACACTGACCAGTCTGTGCCCAGGTGGACACCCTGACCTGTCTGTGCCCAGGTGGACACACTGACCAGTGCCCAGGTGGACACACTGACCAGTGCCCAGATGGACACACTGACCACACAAATCCAGGTGGACACACTGACCTGTCTGATAGTGGAACCTTGGAAAAAGTTAAAGATAGAATCTAAAATGTTAGGCTTTGTGCTTTCCCAGATCAACTGCACCTGCGTAAGCAGTATGATATATTATATAATTGTTAGATGTGATGATTGTTTAGTTATTACATCATAATAATAATAATTTAATTATTATTAATTAATTATTAATTAATAATAATTTAGTTATTACATTATTATAATAATTACATTTAATTATATAATAATTAAATGTAATTAATATATAACCATAAGAAGAATAGTGAGAAACTATGTTGGAAATTCAGAGAGGGGCTAAATTTATGTATACAATAGAACAATATAAGTTTAATAATTAACATGAAAGTTATGTAACGATAGAGTATAAAACATGATCATTTCGGATGTATGGTTGGAATCAGATTTGGGTTGAATATACCCCGATTCTCAGAGCTCTTAATAAAAAGCACCGCATATAATCCCCCGTGATTATGTGTTTTTGAACATGTCCATACCCAGGTGGACACACTGACCAGTGCCCAGGTGGACACACTGACCTGTCCGTGACCAGGGGCTTCATGGGCGGGGATGAAGAAACAGAAACCAGCTCTCCATCCTCGCCAACTTCATCATCACTGGAATTCTGGAGCAGCTCCGACTCCTCCTCGTCCCCATCCCCTCCCTCTTTCTTCCTCCTCAGGAGAGGTTTGCTGGAGCCATCCACCTGGTTGCCATAGTTACCTCGAGGAGAAAAAAAAAAAAAAATAAAAAGTGTACTTGATTCACAGGGTTTTAACTCCCAGCTCTGGGATTGAATTCAGGTTGGCAGAAGTTTTCTCTGCTGAAGTCACAGAGAACGTTGGAGTTTGACTTTCTGGAACCACATCCAGGAGCTGGAAATTAGGGAGAGGTGTCTGTGCCCTGCTCCTGCCCCCTCTCAATCCCCTGGGAATCCCCTGGCATCTCTGGAGGGTGAAACCAGGATGGAAGAGAGGGATCAGCTCTACTGGGCAGAGCCCAGCAGGCACAAAATGGGATCCCACATCCCTCATGCCCACGAAGGAGCCATTCCCTGCTCCCCAAACCTGCTCTAGCAGGGGTTGGAATGGAAAATCAGGAATAAACCCCACCCCCAGCTTTGGATTCTGATTTTCACCACCATCACAACTCCCCCCCAGAAAACAACCAACCTATGGTGACCTCAAAGTTAATGGGTTTGTCCCCAATCTTCCTGTCGATCATGGTGGCCTCCAGGAAGGCTCCGAAGAGGAAGAATTCCTCCATCTTCCCACTGCAGTTCTGAAGGAGAAAAGAGATCCCAGGGCTGAGGGTCGGGGTCAGAGGGAGAGACACATCCATCCCTCAGGATGCCATTTCCAAAGGGTTTTGTCTCCCATCTCCTGGCTCGTTGTAAAGAGTCTTTAATTGAAGATTTCCTTTTAATATCTTTTAATTAAAGATAACCTTGAGCTGGGTTCAGGCACATTCAGGAATACAAGCCTTGGTTCAATTAATTGATCAAACCACAAAAATCCAGGTGCCTGGATGCTCCCATGGAATTGGAATGGTTCTGTTTCCAGGTGGTTTCAATTCCCCTGGACTGGGAAATAAAGGAGATTGGTTCTTGGTTTCTGATTGAAACCTTGTTTTCTGATTGAAACCCATCCGGATAAGAGTGGGATAACTGGAATTAGGGGATGACTCACTGCCCATGAGTAATTCCCTCTTGGAGAAACATCCCTAGGCTCAGGAGATGATAGAAATCGTGGAATGGTTTGGGTGGGAAGGGACCTTAGAGATCATCCAGTTTCATGGGCAGGGTCACCTTCCTCTATCCCAGAGTACTCCAAGCCCTGTCCAACCTGGCCTGGGACACTTCCAGGGGTGGATCAGCCACAGCTCCTCTGGGAAAGCTGTGCCAGTGACAAACAATGTCACTCTGACATTCCCAGTGCTCCTAAGGGAAGTGAGCGCTGGAATGAGCCTAAAACCTGAAATCCGGCAAGATTTACTTCCGTTGCTCTGTGAGATCCGGAACAGCTGGGACAACACTTGAAATCACAAAATTCACAGAATTCACAGAATCACAAGGTTGGAAGAGAACTTCAAGATCATCGAGTCCAACCCAGCCCCAACACCTCAGCTAAATCCTGGCACACAGTGCCACATCCAGGCTTTGTTAAACACACCCTGGGATGGTGACTCCACCACCTCCTTGGTCTCTGGGAATTCCCAAAATTCCCAGAATTCACAGAATGACCAAGTTGGAAGAGACCTCCAAGATCATGGAGTCCAACCCAGTCCCAACACTTCCATTAAACCCTGGCACCCAGTACCACATCCAGGCTTTGTTAAACACACCCAGGGATGGGGACTCCACCACCTGCCTGGGCAGAACATTCCAGAACTTTATCATCCTTTCTATAAAAAAACTTTTTCCTGATATCCAGCCTAAATTTCCCTTGGTGCAGCTCAAGGCTGTGTCCTCTGGTTCTGCCTGGAAAAAGAGCCAAGCCCCACCCGAGCAGAGCCACCTTTCAGGGGGTGTAGGGAGTGATAAGGTCACCCCTGAGTCTCCTTTTCTCCAGGCTGAGCACCCCCAGCTCCTTCAGGGGTTCCTCACAGGGTTTGTGTTCCCAGCTCCTCTCCAGTCTCATTGCCTCCTCTGGACACATTCAAGGATCGCAAGGATCTCTTGGGAACGTCCTTCCCAAGCTGAGGAGCCAGAACTGGGCACAGCACTCAAGGTGTGCCCTCACCAGTGCCCAGTACAGGGGCAGAATGACCTCCCTGCTCCTGCTGGCCACACCATTCCCGATCCACGAAAATCGTAAATTCATGAGACCAAAGGTAACAATCCAATATTCCATAAACCCCAAACTGTCCCCAGGATCCTGTGGGGTTATGGGAACACCTGTGGGGTCACGGGGCACTTACATCTGCCACCGCCGTGGCCTGTTCCACCTGGACCTCAGTGGAGCTGTTGATCTCGGGGTTGGTGGTGTCCAGAATCTCCACGGCCAGGCCCAGCAGGAGCCGGGCACGGAAGGAGACGCCCTCGCCCAGGCCCTCATTGAGCTCCTGGTGCTCGTCCATGAGGGTGTAGTTCCGCGTGGAGCCGTACATGTTCACCCAGGCGGGGCCGAAGGTGGGCAGGAAACCTGAGGGGGTGGGAAGGGGATGGAGAGGGAAAAGGGAATGTCTTGGCAGCCATGGTTGGCATCACTTTCCTGGTCTCTGTGTGGTGACACAGACTGGGATGTGTTCTTGTGTGTCCATGGATGTGTGGTTGCTGCCATCCATGGAGACAGTTTTCAGGGAATCCCAGGATGACTTGGGTTGGGAAAGAGCTCCCAGATCATCAAGTCCAACCTGATCCCCACCTTGTCTCCAGCCCAGAGCACTCAGTGCCACATCCAGGAATTCCCTGGACACCTCCAGGGATGCGCACTCCAAACCTCCCTGGGCAGCCCCTTCCAAGGCCTGAGCACCCTTTCCATGGGGAAATTCCTCCTGGTTTCCAACCTGGCACAACCAGGGTGAGTGGAAGCATTTAAGTCTTTCACCTCAATCTCCTGCCAAATGCATTTGCAGGAGATTTTTCTGGCAGTTTTTCCACCCGATCCCAGCACTGCCAAGGCCTCCACTAACCCGTGTCCCCCAAATGGATGTTGCCACATCCAAATGGCTTTTAAATCCCTCCAGGGATGGAAACTCCACCCGTGCCAGGGATCAACAGCCATTTCCAGGAAGGAATTTTCCAGATATCCAACCTGAGCCTGCCCTGGCCCAGCCTGAGGCCATTTCCCCTTGTCCTGTCCCTGTTCCCTGGGAGCAGAGCCTGACCACCCCTGGCTGTCCCCTCCTGTCAGGGACTTGTGCAGAGCCACAAGGTCCCCCCTGGAGCCTCCTGGGTTTTTTGGGGGAAATTTGCAGGGAAGGCAGTGGTGGGAACTGCAGATCTTTGGCAATTCCCCATTTTGAGGTTCAAGGAAGGAGAACCCCCCGTTAGTCCCTTTCCAGTCCCACATCTGGTTTCCCATCTTTGCCCTCAAATGCTCATCTATCCACGGAATTTTTGGAAGAGAAAATTGTCCAGGGGTGTCTTTGCTTTCAGGTATTGGCTGAAGGTTTGTGACAAATCTTGGTTTTCAGGGCACTGGCCCAGGAACCTCTCACATTTCAGGACATCAAGGTCTCTCCTGATTAGCACCCAGGAATTCCAGGGGTGGGAAGGAGCCTGGAAAACTTTGGGAACTCTGCCTCTGTAACTTTTATGCCCCCACTTCAACTTTACCTTTGTCCCCCTCATTGGAGATCTTCCTCAGGTCGATGAAATGGGTCCCGATGGCCACGTCGTTGACCTTGTCCGAGTCCCGGATCTGGATCTTGATCCGCTTGCACAGGGGGGGAAACATCTCTGTGAAGATGATTTGCTCGTTCCAGAGGGGCTCGTAGCTGCTCTTCTGTATGGATGTCTTTCCCTGGGAATCGAGAGGAGATGGATATCAGACAAGGGTTGAGTAAGAGATGAGAGATGTGGGGACTCCAGGCAACTCTTCAAAATGCAGTTTATTGTATCCAAGGTGTTACAGCAGTCCAGGGTTGTGGGATGTTGGAACCCTGGATGCTGAGAATTTTGAATTTTCTGTGCTGAAAGGCACAGACCCGCAGGAGAGCACTGCATTTGACCTGGAGATGTGGAGAAGCCTTCCAAAACTGATTAATAGCACCAGGATTACAGATGTGGAGTTGGTTAGAGGTTTGTGATATCACAGGATGAAAAAACTTAGATTTGGGGTTTTAGTATATGGTGATACATGGGAGTCAAGATGGAGAATTTTGGGTGTGGATTAGATGTCTTTTTTGCACCTTCTTCCTCACGGGTGTGGTTCGTTTTCTCTAATTGGGTGAAAGATGTCCTGACAGATTGATGGAGAATTTTGGGTGTGGGTTAGATGTCTTTTTTGTACCTTCTTCTTCTTCACGGATCTGGGTGGTTTTCTCTAATTGGATGAAAGATGTCCACATTGTGGGTTTTGGGTGATCATAATTGGGTTAGAAGCATAAATAATATAGATGTCAACTGTTTATTGGGTAACTGGGACTTAAATAGCCTTGAGTAGACACCATTTTAACTCACATCTTGTGACTTTGTAATAGATAAGGATAATAAACTTCAGAGTGAGTCTCCTGAGTATTATTTGCCCTTGCCTTGGAGCAAGAAAGATTTCCTGGATTTCCAACATGGGTGACAGAGCCACGCCTACAGATGTCAGATCCAGCTGCAGACAAGCTTGAAAACCCTTTAGTTCTGGTTACATGGCATTATATATTTTTCTTTGCTGAGCATCTTAATACATAATCAACCAATCAATACCTTTACTATTACCTATAACCTATCACAACGAATCTCATTACCATACTATGGTCAATACTATCCAGCCACATGATTTAGAAAGTTACAGTTTAAGCTTAAAGTTGTTTTTCTTGCAGTGGAAAATTCTTTGATCTTTTTTATACTTGCCACATCAGCATGTTGCTTGTCTCTGGAATCTTTCTGCTCTGTAAAAACATCTTTTTGTTTGCGATCAGCTTATCCTTTGCTCTAAGTCATAAAATCTCTTTCCAACTCGACTTAACCTTTGCTTTCTTAGTTGTATAGCAAGACTGGCTCAGCAAACCTCAATTTACACATCTATTATTCTTCTATATCAAAACTTGCTTCCATATCTATTTCATTCTCAGGTTCTACATTCAGAGATCTTCTGCCAAGCACACATATCTGTGAAAGTTTCTTGTCACACTTTCATCCTTCTCAACAGGTTGGATCTCACAAACCATCCCTCACCACCTGAGCTGCTCCCTTCCACCACTCTGCCCTCTCCTGAGTGAGGAATTCTCCTCCTCAAATGGAGAGGGCTCAAACCCATCCCAGAGAGCGAAAACAAGGTGACACCACGCCCATCTCAATGTGCCAGGTGACACTACACCCCTCTCAACATGCCAAGTGACACCATGGCCATCTGGATATGCCAGGTGACACTACACCCTTGTTGACGTGCCAGGTGACACCACGCCCCTCTCAATATGCCAGGTGACACCACGCCCATCTCAATGTACCAGGTGACACCACGCCCATCTCTTATTGGACCAGGTGACACCACGCCCATCTCAATGCACCAGGTGACATCACGCCCTGCTCTATGTGACATCAATGCACCAGGTGACATCACACCCATCTTGACACACCAAGTGACACCACGTCCATCTTCCTGTGTCAAGTGACACAACACCCATCTCAACCAAGGTGACACCACGTCCCTCTCGATGTGCCAGGTGACTCCATGCCCATCTCAACGCACCAGGTGACACCACACCCATCTCAATGTATCAGGTGACACCATGCTCATTTTGATGTGCCAGGTGACGCCAGACCTATCTCGACCAGGTGGCACCAAGCCCATCTTGACATGCCAGATGACACCACACCCATCTTGATGTACCAGGTGACACCACGCCCATCTCAAGGCTCCAAGTGCCACCTGACTTGCAAGGACTACCGAGACCATCTATGGCCACCTACTGGTGTCACCTCCTGTGGTCACCCTGGCACCTCCCCGCTCACCTTCTGCCCCGCGAAGGCCACCTGCACGTAGGGGTCCACCAGGTCCTTGTTCTCGCCGATGAGCGCCTTCTTGACGTTGGCCATGATGCTGGTGTTCATGCGCGGCAGCCCCTCGGCGCGGTAGATCTTGATGTAGAACCGAGCCCACTGCCGCTCCGGAGGGACCCCGTCGGGGAGCAGGAGGTTCCTGGAATGTCAGGATGGGGCTGGGAACAGCTGCTGGGGTGGGATGGTCAGTGAATCCCATCCCAGCTGGATGGGACAACCTCCATCCAAACTTTGTGGTTCCATAAACAACCAGAGAGGAGCTGCTCCATTTTCCGAGCACTGACTCCTTCTGTTTCCACTCCATTCCACGGAAATGGAATGAATGGGATTTTGGAAGAGTTGCTTTTTCCTTATTAAGGGGAGCTCGGAGGATTATTTTGGGGATGAAATTAACTCCATCCATTGGGGTTTTTTTGGGTTTTTTTTTTGTTTTTTTTTTTAATATGTGGCTCTCCTCCTCTGCAGGAATAGATGGGAATGCTGCGAACAAAATATTTCTAGGGGAATTCTAGGAATTGCTGGAGTTGTCCATGGCTGGTGGAAGGTGTCCCTGCCCATGGCAGGAGGGTTGGAACAAGGTGATCTTGAAGATCCCTTCCAAAGCAAACCATTCCAGGATTTTAGGAATAAGTAGGAGAACATCACCACTACAGCATGGAATGAAGCCCAAAGTTCTGGAGGTGGTTCCTCAAGCCCCAGCAAGCCAGGAAACCTGTGCTGGTGGTTTCTGGCTGTTGATGGCTGGACTCAATCCCAGAGGTCTTTCCCAACCTAAACCATCCCTGGATTCCATGTGGGGAGAGCCTCAGAGGCAGATTTGAAACAGAAATATTCATTCAGGTTTGAAATGGAGATAAATCTGGAAGAGTTTTGGGGCTGGAATCAAGCCTTAAAGCTCCTGATTTTTGTTCCATGACCCTTGAGATGTTCTGGACAGTCCAAGATCCCTGTTCACACACACAGCTGGGGAAACCCCATCCAGACTTCCCTGCTCTGCCTTGGGGTGTGAGATCCCATCCCATTATCCCATCTCATCCCATTTTCCACCCATCAGGAACATCAGGGGACATCAGGCTGGGTGACACCAGGCTGGTGCTGCTGGAGAGTTCAACCACCAGCAGATGGTCTGACCCCACAGGAAGGACAACTCTGTACTGGAGATCACCTGGAATTGCACCAGGACCACGCATTCCCTCCCAGAAAACCACCGGATTGGTCCCTCTCCCTTTCACGGCTCAGGGTTTGCCACCAGGTTTGGATCCTGTGATCCCACCCAAGGGAAGGAGAGGTGGAAAGGATTCCTGAGGGACCCAGGAAGAAGCAGATCCCAGCAGATCCCTACCCTTCGATGTCATCCTCCTCCGTCTCATTGGCCTTGTGCGGGGTCTTGATGTTGTCCCCTTTGCCCACCACAGCGATGTCACACTTGAGGTAGCCCTTGAGGCCGGCTGTGAGGTCCTCGGGGTCGGACAGGATGGCCCATTTGTGGTAGAACTGGTGCTCTGCAACCCAGGGGACAAGAGAGACCTTTGTCACCACCAGACACAGCCAACACCACCAGGACACGGCATTCCATGGAGTGGGACCTGCCCTGTGTGTGAGGGATCCAAAAAAAACCCTGGAAAATCCACTGGGAAGGGGTGCCTGGTGTTGGAGATGGAGACACAAGGGGATAAGCTGGATGAGGGTGGAGTCTCAAGTCCCCACCCTGGAGGGGTTTAGAGCTGTGTGGATGTGGCACTTGGGGACGTGGGGCAGTGATGGTGGCCCTGGCGGTGCTGGGGATGGTTGGACTTGCTGGTCAGCAGCTCTAATCAACCTCTCCCTCTTTTCCAGGCTTGGGTGAAATGTGGGGCAGGATCCAGCCCTGGACATTCCTGTCTGGAATGTTCACGTCCTGCCTGGGAATGTCACCCAGGGCTTCTTCCAGGGCAGGGCAGGGATGGACACCAGCACAGCCAGGAGGGATCTCAGGGAGATCTGGAGATCTGGATGTCAGGATCAGGGAGATCTGGGAATCTGTCTTGGGAGAGCTGGAGAAGGGAAGGATCCAGGGAGAGGTCAGAGTCCCTTCCATGGCCTCAAGGGGCTCCAGGAGAGCTGGAATTTGGGCAAGGGCTGGAGGGGCAGGAGGCAGGGAATGGCTTCCAGTGGGAAAGGGGATCTTGGGATGGTGGGATCTTGGGAAGGAATTCCTGGCTGGGCTGGAATTCCCAGAGAATCCCTGGCATTGTCCAAGGAAAGCTTGCATGACTTGGGGCTTGGAGCAGCCTGGGATAGAGAGAGGTGTTGGAGATTGAGGGACACTCAGGATACATCTTGAGCGATTTTTATGGAATTTGGGGATGGAAAACGGAAGGGAAACCCTTCCTGGAGTCCCAAATTTCCCAGTGAAGCCCCTGGATCCCAAAATTCCTTCCCAGAGAGGAGTAGGGATGGGGATGGATCCAATCCCAGGCTGGGAGAGCTGGGAATGTGTGACAGGATCAGGAAAGGATCCAGGGAATCCCTTAAGGGGCTCCAGGAGAGCTGGAGGGGCAGGAGCCAGGGAATGGCTTCCAGTGGGAAAGAGGAGCTTGGGATTGTGGATCTTGGTAAGGAATTCCTGGCTGGGCTGGAATTCCCAGAGAATCCCTGGATCCCTGGGAGTGCCCAAGGCTGGACATTGGGGCTTGGAGCCACCTGGGACAATGGAAGGTGTCCCTGCCCATGGCAGGGGTGGAATTAAATTATCTTTAAAGCCCCATCACACCCAAACCATCCTGTGATTCCACAATTCCAGGATGGGATACAGACCCTTCTCCAGAGGTGTCAAGTGCTCTTCCCTGACCTACAAGTGACTCCAGGTGACTTTTTATATCTTGGATATTTACACCTAATCATTTTCAATCAATTTCCAATCATTTAATGCTTGGAAAGCATTTTCCAAGGAGTCCAGGCCCTGCCTGACTCCTCTGCTGGGAATTTTACGCCACTGAGCAGCTGCAGGTGCCTGGGAATTGTTACAAACGACATTCACGTACCAGGCTGGGTGTAAACGGTCCCAACATCCATCTTGAAGGACCCAACCAATGTCCCGCTCCTCAGGAGGTTTTTGGAGTGGATCACCTGGGAATCAAGAGGGGAAAACCACTCAAAAATTCCCCCAGGACCTGAGAGCCACAAAGCCATTCCAGAGGTTTCCAGGGTGGGATGGGAAAGGAGCTGAGGAGTTTTCCTTGGTCTGGGGAGGATTCAAGGACACCAAAAGGCCCGGTGGGGTTGGCAGGTCCTGATTAGTGGAATTGCCAGGAAGTTTGTATTTGGAATGAACAAAAAATGCAAAGAAATTAATCTTTGGAACAAGATCCCTTTTCCAGCCACAGCAGGAAACACTGGGATATTTAACTGGGGGAAGAGCCTTTAAAATGCTCAGAATTTGAGGAAAAATGGGAGAAATTGTGCAGCCAGTCTGTGCACAGGGATGGATATGGATGATCCCAATTAATGTGCCCTAATTGGGCAGGGAATCTGGAAGTCTTGTCCATCACCTTCCTGGTTTTGAGTGGACTGAAATCTCAGCTTTCCTCTCAGCATTCCCAGTCCTGGATTTCCACAACCGCTCTGATACCCCAGCAATTTCCCTGGCTCTAGAAGGTCTTTCTTCTCCACAAGGATAAATAAATAAATTCCAAGGTCTGGTTCTAATAAATAAATTCCAAGGTTTGGATCTCTGGAATACCAGAGATCAACCCATGAAGGGACACAGGGAATGCAGGAGATGTGTGGAGCCAGGAATGAGGGTTGGAACAGAAAAATAGACTAGGGGTCTGCAGAAGAGAATTCCTGTTGGGAATCTCACATCAAGGACCTTAAATCCATCCCAAAAATGGGTGGTTTGCTTCCAAAGCCCCCCAAAAAGGACAAGGATATTGGGGTCACTTACGGAAAGCTTGATGATCTTGTCGAACATGACATCAGGGGGGACGTGGAAATCGAAGACAAAATACTGGAAGGAAAAGAGGAATGGTGAGGGAATGCATCCATCAGGATTGAGAACCCCCTGGAGAAGCTGTGGCTGCCCAGGGGTGCCCATGGCCCAGCAGGGATGGATCCCTGTGATCCCAACATTGAGCATGGGACCACATGGATCACTGATCCCCCACCAAGTGTGGGGAGCCAATGGAAGCTCAGATTTCTTGGAAAACCTGGGGATCATTGATCACAAAATTCCAGAGGGCAAAGGCTTCATTTCTGCTGTGTGGTTTGAGGTTTCACCTTATTCCAGCAGCAATTTAACACAAAAAAATCCCATGGATAAGAAAGAAATCACTGGATTGAGGGTGGAGTAGCCCAGAGGGATTGAAAACACCCCAGAAAAGCTGTGGCTGCCTGGGGACTGCCCATGGCCCAGCAGGGATGGATCCATGTGATCCCAACACTGTGCATGGGACCACATGGATCACTGATGGGGGATGTGGGGAGCCAACAGAAGTGAAGATTTCTTGGAAAACCTGGGGATCATTGATCACAAAATTCCAGAGGGCAAAGGCTTCATTTCTGCTGTGTGGTTTGAGGTTTCATCTTATTCCAGCAGGACTTTAACCCAAAAAAGACCCCACAGATAAGAAGGAAATCACCGGATTGAGGGTGGTGTAGCCCAGAGGGATTGAGAACCCCCTGGATGCCTGGGGGAGTTCCTGCAGCCCATGGCCCAGCAGGGATGGATCCATGTGATCCCAACACTGATCCTGGGACCACATGGATCACTGATCCCCCACCGAGTGTGGGGAGCCAATGGAAGCACAGATTTCTCGGAAAACCTGGGGATCATTTGTCACAAAAATCCAGAGGGCCAAGGCTTTTTTTCTGCTGTGTGGTTTGAGGTTTCACCTTATTCCAGCAGCAATTTAACACAAAAAAATCCCATGGATAAGAAAGAAATCACTGGATTGAGGGTGGAGTAGCCCAGAGGGATTGAAAACACCCCAGAAAAGCTGTGGCTGCCTGGGGACTGCCCATGGCCCAGCAGGGATGGATCCATGTGATCCCAACACTGACTGTGGGACCACATGGATCACTGATGGGGGATGTGGGGAGCCAATGGAAGTGCAGATTTCTTGAAAAACCTGGGGATCATTGATCACAAAATTCCAGAGGGCAAAGGCTTCATTTCTGCTGTGTGGTTTGAGGTTTCACCTAATTCCAGCAGCAATTTAACACAAAAAAATCCATGGATAAGAAAGAAATCGCTGGATTGAGGGTGGTGTAGCCCAGAGGGATTGAGAACCCCCCGGATGCCTGGGGGAGTTCCTGCAGTCCATGGCCCAGCAGGGATGGATCCATGTGATCCCAACACTGTGCATGGGACCACATGGATCACTGATGGGGGATGTGGGGAGCCAATGGAAGCACAGATTTCTCAGAAATTCTGGGAATCATTGATCGCAAAATTCCAGTGGGCAAAGGTTTTGTTTCTCCTGTGTGATTTGAGTTTTCTCCTTGTTCCAGCAGGAATTTAACACCAAAAAACCCCAAGGATAAAAATAAATCACAGGATCAAGGGTGGAGTAACCCGGAGGGGTTGGAGCAGCACCAGGGCTGGACCCACCTCATTGTAGTAAGGACAATTGGTGGATTCCTTCATGGACGTGTATTTCTTCTCCTCCCCCACCTCCACACACACCACAGGGTCCATGTTGAGCCCCACCAGCTGCCGGGCCTCGATGACGGTGATGCTGACCTGGGGAGAGGAATTCCCAAATTTCCGCATCCCGGGAGCAGCTCCAGGCTGCCTTCTCCCACCGCCCCACCTCTGACCAAGGGGAATTCCCAGTGCAATGGGGTCTGCTGGTCCCACTGGGATACAGGTGAGGAGGGGCTGGCAAGGGTGTGGGAAGCAGGAGATCCCAGGAATCCCGGTTGCTCCAGCCTCATGGTGAGGGTGCTACACCCAACGTGGAAAATCCAATGGATTTAACCCGAGCTGTGGAATCAGACAGACTGAACCCATTGGCTTCACTTCTGCTGGAAAATCCAATGAATTCAACAAAGCTGTGGGATCAGAGAGACTGATCACATTGGCTTCACTTCTGCTGGAAAATCCCATTTTCTGCTGGAAAATCCAATGGATTTAACCCAAACTGTGGGATCAGGGAGACCGATCCCATTGGCCTCATTTCTGCTGGAAAATCCAATGGATTTAACCCAAACTGTGGGATCAGAGAAGCCGATCCCATTGCCTTCACTTCTCCTGGAAAATACAACGGGATTTAACATGAGCTGTGGGATCAGAGAGATCAATCCCATTGGCTTCACTTCTGCTGGAAAATAACGGGATTTAACCCAAGCTGTGGGATCAGAGAGACTGATCCAATTGGCCTCATTTCTGCTGGAAAATCCAATGGATTTAACCAAGTTGTGGGATCAGGGAGACCGATCCCATTGGCTTCACTTCTGCTGGAAAATCCAAAGGATTCAACCAAGCTGTGGGATCAGAGAAGCCGATTCCACTGGCTTCACTTCCATTGGAAAATTGAAAGGATTTAACCCAAGCTGTGGGATCAGAGAGACCGATCCCATTGGCTTCATTTCTGCTGGAAAACACAATGGGATCATGGAGTGGTTGGAATTGGGAGGAGCTTAAAGCTCAATCCATTCCACTCCCTGCCAGAGGCAGGAACACATTTTGCTACCCCAGGTTGCTCCAAGGAGAAATTCCAGAGACAACCTCAAAAAGAGCTTAATTTGGGTTTAATTTGGGCTTAATTTGGGCTCTCTGGGTTTTACATGCCGGACAAAAAACCCAGTCAATGGCTTAATCCTGAGTTTATGGCTCCACCAGTGAAATTCCAGCTCTTGGGATGCCCTGGATCCAAGCCCAGTGAGTTGAGACCCACCAGGAACTCGGTCCCTGCAAACGGTGTCCCCAAGCCCAGGTCGTGACCCTGAGGGCCACACTCAGGTGTCACCTACCTGGTAATCCATGGGCCTCCCGGCACTCGGCTCCATCCTGATGTCGGGCTTGGACCTTGGGAGAGGGAGAAGAAACCTTTGGTCAAACCACGGCTGGAATTCATGGAATCATGGAATGGTTTGGGTAGGGGGCACCTTGAAGATCATCCAGAGCCTGACACCACCAATCCAGGTTCTCCAAGCCCCGTCCAATCTGGCCTAGGACACTTCCAGAGATGCAGCAGCTGCAGCTTCTCTGGGAATTCCATCCCAGTCCTTCTCAGGGAACAATTCCTAACTTCCAATATCCCATCCATCCCTGCCCTCTGGCAGTGGAAAGCCATTCCCTCTGTCCTGTCCCTCCAGGTTCATGTCCCAAGTCCCTCTCACTACAAGAGCAGGGTCACCCTCAATGCTCCTCCAACCCTGGGAGCTGGGAGGCTCCACAGAACTTTGGTGATCGCTGCTGTGGGTCAGATATTCCAAAAAAAAACATCTCACTGGCTCCATGGGACAATGATTTCCAACATTCCCTGTGTCAGGGATCACTCATTTTTGGGATGTCAGTCCTCACCTCCCGCTGGCACAATCCCAACCCCGGATCTCACCTTTTGTTGGAGACATTGGTGGTGACAGCGGTGACAGAGGCCAGGGAGATGGTGTCTGGCTCCAGGCCTGCTCCGTATCTCATGGCCTTTCTATCCAGGTCTTCTGTTTCCAGAACAGCCGGATCATCTGCGGGAAGGGGACAAAGGAATGGCTCCGGTTTTCATTTCCACCGGTGAATAATTAAAGGCTGGGAGAAGGGAAACCAATCCATCCCCTCGGCTGGGAGCACAAAAACAATGGGGACCAGGTCGGGTCTCGGGCAACCTGCTCGGAAGAGGGGTTATCAAAGAGATGACATGGAATTCCATCCGGGCAGAATTCCTGTGGAGGGTCTTAAGGAAGAAAAATAAGGAATAATGACAGAACCCTGAATTTAGGGGGTGAAAGAGCATTTGAGGAAGAGTTGGAGATCTGAGGAGTGCATGAGTTGGTGCAAAGACAACCAATTCCCTGGTTTTGAGGAGAGAGGGGTGAAAAAATGGGAGAAATGGGTCATTCCAAAAAGGAAAATCTACTGCAGATCCCCTTGACACATCCCCATGCCTGGGTTTCTATTGGAAGAAGTTGCTGGAATGTTCCTTTCCTGAGGGAAAGGGGGTCCTGGACTCAGCCAGGAGATTAAGACTGAGCCAGGAGCTGGGAATTGCTGTCTCCAGCTCTGGGCTCCTCGGCATGGGATGATCATGGAGCTGCTGGAGTTGGTCCAGAGGAGACCACGGAGCTGCTCCAGGGCTGGAGTCCCTCAGCCATGGAACCAGACTGGGAAAGCTGGGAATGTCCAGCTGGAGAAGGGAAGGATCCAGGGAGACCCCAAAGCCCCTTGCAGGGCCTAGAGGGGCTCCAGGAGAGCTGGAGAGCAACTGGGGACAAGGGATGGAGGGACAGGAGCCAGGGAATGGCTCCCACTGGGAAAAAGGAGCTTGGGGTGGGATCTTGGGAAGGAATTCCTGGCTGGGAGGGTGGGGAGGGTCTGGGCTGGAATTCCCAGAGGAGCTGTGGCTGCTCCATCCCTGGAAGTGTCCAAGGCCGGGTTGGGGCTGATCTAAGCCGGAGAAGAGTCTGGATGGGAGGGAAGCACCCACGGAATGTTGGGAATGCCGGCTTGGCCAGCAGGCAGCGGGTCCAGGACATCCACCCATCCCTTATCCAGTGGCCAAGGGTTGGAATCACCACCATCCCAGCCCAGGGACACCTGGAGGTTCCTGGGAAAGGTGGGACCAGGAGCCTCCCAGCCCTGCAGCGCTGCCCACACCACACAGTGAGCATTCCATGACCATGGATAAATCCAGCCTGTGGAGATGCTTCCATGGGACCAACTGCTCTGTTCATTTGCATCCTGGGTGTTTTCCCACGGTCCTGCTGGAATCTTTAATCACACAGGGAACATGCAGGTTCTGGGAGGAGCACCCAGGTTTCCATGCCAGCATCCCAGGCAAAATTCCTTTTTCCTATCCTCAAACCTGGCTGGAAAACAGGGCAAGTTTTCCCAGAATCACAACCCAAACTTTTTCCAAGGCTTTTCTCCGCCTGTAAATGCACATTCCTGCTTTTCTTTGCTGTGGAAAACTGATCCTCGGCTCTGAATGGAAACAGCCATGAATTTCCAATCGCTGCCCTCTCCTGCCTTTCCAGAGGTGTCCAATTCCAGCCCCACCTCAGTGCAGAGCCCAGAGAACAGAACAGACAGCCCTTCCTCTCCCACCACTGCAATTCCAGGAATCCGCCGTCATTCCATGACCGTACCTTGTTTCCGATGCTCATCCTTGGACGGACGTGTCTTTCCAAGCTTCATGGCTGAAAAAACTCCTTTGCCAGCTCTGGATGAAGAGAGGGAGAATAAAAATCCCTGTTAATTTCTGTATTTTTTATGTTTTCTAGGATGTGGGAAAAGGAGGAGGATTTTTCCAAAAGGGAAAGAGGAAATGTCAGCTGAAAAACAGAGCAGGAAATATTCCAGAGAGTCAGAATAGAGAGTGGAATTCACTGCCCTGGAATCTTGGATCCCATTTTTTATCTGGGAATGCCTCAGCTTGGGATAACCCCCTGTTGGGGGTCCCGGTTGTGTTCCTACTCCTCATCTCTCCCAACCAGTCCATGGAATTTCTTTACAAGACATCAGAAAATGAAACTCCTAAAAATGAAACACCCCAAAATTCAAACACCCTGAAAATTCAGACAGCCAAAAATTCAAATACCCCAAAATTCAAACACCCCAAAATACAGATACTCAAAAGTTCCGACACCCTGAAATTCAAACACCCCTAAATTCAGACAACCAAAAATTCAAACACCTCTAAATTTCAACACACCAAAAATTCCAACACCCCAAAAATTCAAAGCCCCCAAAAATTCAGACAGCTCAAAACTAAACACCCCAAAATTCAGACACCCCAAACATTCAGACAGCCCAAAATTCAAATACACCAAAACTCAGACACCCCAAAAATTCAAACACCCTAGAAATTCAGACACCCCAGAAATTCAGACAATTAAAAAATGGAATACTCCAAAATTCAGACACTCTAAAAATTCCGACAACCCCAAAATTCCGGCACCCATGACAGAGCAATGTTTTTAATTGGAGAATTTCCATCACTGGAAGTGAAGGAACCTTCACAGGTTTGCTGGAGATGTTCTTGGAAGTAACAGGAGACCTCCAGCCAGGATCACACCTCACCTGCAGCTGGACTTCCAGCCAGGACCTCACCTCCAAACTGGGACCTCACCTCCAAGATGAACCTGACCTCCAGCCTGGACCTCATCTCCCACTGGAACCTCAACTCCTGCCTTGACTTCACCTCAAAACAGGCCTCACTTCCAAACTGGGACCTCATCTCCAGACTGGACCTTTCATCACCTCCTGCTTGAACCTCACCTCCAAAATGAGCCATTTTCAGTTGGCACCTCATCTCCAGCCTGGACTCCAGTTCCAGTCAGGACCTCAATTCCAAACTGGACTTCACCTCCAAGATGAACCTCACCTCCAAACCAGACCTCACCTCCAACTGGGACCTCACCTCCATGCTGGACCTTTCATCACCCCCTGCTTGAACCTCACCTCCAAAATGAACCATTTTCAGTTGGGATCTCATCTCCAGCCTGGACTCCAGTTCCAGCCAGGACCTCACCTCTTGCTTGGACCTTACCTCACCTCCAGGATGGACCTTTCCCCACCTCACCTGCCTGGAGCTCACCTCCAGCCCAGATCCCAGCTCCAAGCTGAGCCTTGCCTCCAGGCTGGAACTCACCTCCAAACTGGGAACTCAGCTCCAGGCTGGACCTTCCCTACAGGCCAGGTGTAACCTCCAAGATGAACCTCACCTCCAGGCTGGACCTCACCTCCAACTCAGACCTCAACCCCTGCCTTGACCCCACCTCCAAACCGGACCTTTCCTCACCTCTGACCAGACCTAGACCTCACACCCAGGCTAGAACTTTGCTAATCTTCAGTCTGAACTTCATCTCCAAGATGAACGTCACTCCAGCTGGGAACTCACCTCACCTCCAGCCTTGACATCTCCTCCAAGCTAGACCTCACCTCCAAACCGGGATTCACTTCCAGCCAGGACAAAAAGTCACCTCCACCCTGGATTTTTCCTCACCTTAAACCAAAATCTAATCTCCAGCCAGGACCTCACCTGCAGCCTGGATCTACCTTCCAGTCATGACCTCACCTCCAGCCTGGACTGCACCTTCAACCAGGACCTCACCTCCAACCAGGACCGCACCTGGCTGCCAGGCCAGGAGATCCAGGCCATCCAGAGCTCCTGGATTCTGCAGGATTGGGATGTCATTCCACAAGGAAACCACACCGACCCTGTGGGATTTCCCAGTCCCACCTCTGGATGGAGCCGAAGGGTCATGTTTTACCCTTGGGAATTTTTTCACTAGGAAAAATCCCTGGAATTGAGTCCTGGTTGGAAATCACCTCCAGAAACCTCCAGGCCACAGAGAGAGCCAGAGAAAGCAGGAAGAAAATTAAGGAGAATGGGAAAATAACATATCTGAGGGAGGGGATAAGTTTGGGATAAGATTCAGTATTTAAATATGGGACTAAAGCAGCACTCAGGCCTATGGAAGCTGTGATTTATTCCCAGGATGCTCCATTTTTTCCATGGATGGGAGGAGAAAAGTTAAAGATGAGGATTCCATGTCTGTAATCCCACCAGGGAACACCCAGGGGATGGGACCCTTTGGAGATGTTTTCAAACTGATTTATTTAATGAGGAAATGTTGGAATTGTGGCTCAGGCTCTGGAATTCTGATCCCAGATCATTCTCTGCCCTTCAGCCACACCTCCCTGTTGGTTGGATTAGATTCCTTTCTTTTCCATGAAATTCTCAAAAAAATGGAGAGCAAAAAAAAAGAAAACAAATCCCTTCCAGTCCCAGAGCTTCCATTTGTTAAATGGACTGGATAAAATTAATCAAATTTTTATCAAATCCATTTAACAAATGGATTTGATAAAATCACTGTCCTGGGAATTTCTGAGGTTTCTTGGGAAGGAAAACCAAAGTGAGGAGCAGCTGGTGATGGACTCAGCATGGAAAATTCCATCAGGGTCCTCTCTCAGCTGCCAAATCCACGGAAAACAAAGATTTGGATCCCTCAGATGTTCCTGACAGTAAAATGATGATGGTGGATTTGGGGTGATGCGTGGAAAAAAACTGGGATTAATCATCTTATCCAAGGTGTGGAAAAACCACACCTGGGAATGGGGAAAATCTGGGACATCCAAAGGGTGAGGTGGATCAGAGGGAAAAATCCCGAAAATAAAAATATGGAATAGAGGTCCAGGTGCTGTGTCCGTGCCCAGCAGGGAATGGAGTTTTGGGAAGGGAATAAAGGGGTTTGGAGGGTGCTGGGGGAAAGGGAAAAAGGAAGGAAAAAAGAGGGAAAGAGGAAAAAAAGGGAAAAAGAAGAGAGGGGAAGAAGGGTTAAAATGAAAAAGGTAAAATAAAGAAAATTGGGAAAAGTAACAAAAAAGAAAAAAGGGGAAAAGGGGAAGTAAAGAAAAGAGGAGGAAAGGAAAAAGGACAAAAAAGGTAAAATGAGAAATGAGAAAAGGAAAAAGAAAGAAGGAAAATTTTAAAATGAAGGGGAAAATAGGGAAAAAAAGAAATGGGGATAAAAGGGGGGGGAACTGTGAAGGAAAAATGGGGAGGCAAAAATGGAGGGGAAAAACAGAGGAAAAATTGGGGTGGGGAAATGAGGGGGGGAATAGAAAAGAAAAAGGGAAAACCACAGAAAAAATTAGGAAAAAAACCCTAGGAGGAATGAGCAGGGGGAAAAAAAGAAAAATATGGGGGAAAAAAATAGAGGGAAAATAAAATGGGAGGGAGAAGGGGAAAACCTGAGGGAAGAGCAGGGAGAAAGTAAAAAAAAAAAAAAAAGAAAAGGAAAAATACTCAGAAAAATTTGGGAAAGAAAATCCAGGAGGCATCAACAGGGGAAAAAAAGGGGGAAAAATAGATGAAAGAAAAAACTTTGGGAAAGAAAACTGTTGGGATAAAAAAACCTGTCAAGGATAAAGCAGGAAAAAAAAACTCCAAACAAACAGGAGAAAGCACCAGGGAAAAAAAGGGGAGGAAAAAGGGAGGGGAAAAAAAAAACCAGGAAAAATGGAGGGGAAAAGGAATAAGAGGAAAAAAAAGAGACAAAGAAATAAATTCTGAAGCAGCGGGTTTTTTGGTGGGTTTTGTAGAGGGCTTTGTTCGATTTTGGCAGCATTCAGCAGGTGCTGGGAAGAAGGGAAGGAGCAGGATGAGGATGAAGACGGAGCCATCCCAAAAGTTCCGGAGCAGCATCCCAGTGCCTCATCCCAATCCCCAACCCCTTCCCGATCCCCACCCTTCCCTTTCCCAAGCTGGGCGAGCCCTGCCCAATCCCAAACACCTCCCCCTTCCCATCCCGGCTTCTACCTTCACCCAGCCCTGCAGGAGAAGGTTCTGGAATATCCAAGGCGGGAATGGCGGAGCCTCTATGGTGGGACATCCATCCCAGCGCCGGAGGGGACGGAGCAGGGATGGGGGATCCCTCCGAGTCTCCACCGTGGGCACAGCGGGGTTTTTGTGGGATCTTCCCAATGCTCCCGCCACGCTCCCGACGGTGCCGGTGGGACACCGGGGCTGGCGGAGAGCTGACACCGTCTCCGCATGAATATTCCATGAGGATCCGCGCACCGGCGGAACCTGAGCTGCCACCATGGCACCGAGAGCCCTCCTGGGCCATCTCCCGCCCTTATCCCGCTTTCCTGAAGAACCCAGGTTCTGGAAAAGCTGCTGCTGCCCCATCACAACACATCCCACCTGGGTTCCAGCAAGTTTGGAGTGTGAAGAACTTCCAAGAAAGTTTAAATCCATGTTAGACACCAGAGATTCCAGCCAGCCTCTTCCCATGGATTTTCTGGGGTCTAATATGAGATTGGGATTGAGCATGGATCATCGCCACTTCCACAAGCCTGCTCCTTTTGTCCTTCAGGATTTCGCCAATGGGGTTCTCCGGAATCCACAGGGATTCTGGAGCCACAGCAGGGATTTGGGAGCAGCCTCTGTCCTGGCCAGCTTCCAGTTAAAGATCCCATTACTGGTGAATTATCCATGGATAAAAGGACATTTTAATCACTGCCCTTTACTGGCAGTTGGAAGAACATCCAAGGAAGTTTAAATCCATGTTAGACACCAGAGATTCCAGCCAGCCTCTTCCCATGGATTTTCTGGGATCTAATATGGGATTGAGCATGGATCATCTCCACTTCCACAAACCCTCCTGCTGCTCCTTTTGGCTTTGTCCTTTGGGATTTTGCCTTGTGGGGATCTCTGGAATCCACAGGGATTCTGGAGCCACAGCAGGGATTTGGGAGCAGCCTCTGTCCTGGCTGGTGAATTACCATGGATAATTCATATCAGATAATTCAGTAATGGGATAATGATCCCATTACTGGTGAATTACCCATGGATAAAAGGACATTTTATCCACTGCCCTTTTCTGGCAGTTGGAAGAACATCCAAGAAAGTTTAAATCCATGTTAGACACCTTCTTGTGGGGATATCCAGAATCCACAGGGATTCTGGAGCCACAGCAGGGATTTGGGAGCAGCCTCTGTCCTGGACAGCTTCCAGTTAGAGATCCCATTACTGGTGAATTATCCATGGATAAAAGGACATTTTAATCACTGCCCTTCACTGGGAGATGGAAGAATTTCCAAGGAAGTTTAAATCCATGTTAGATGCCAGAGATTCCAGCCAGCCTCTTCCCATGGATTTTCTGGGCTCTAATATGGGATTTAACATGGATCATCTCCACTTCCACAAACCCTCCTGCTGCTCCTCTTGGCTTTGGCCTTCAGGATTTCACATTGTGGGGATATCCAGAATCCACAGGGATTCTGGAGCCACAGCAGGGATTTGGGAGCAGCCTCTGTCCTGGCTGGTGAATTACCATGGATAATTCATATGAGATAATTCAGTAATGGGATAATGATCCCATTACTGGTGAATTACCCATGGATAAAAGGACATTTTATCCACTGCCCTTTACTAAGAGTTGGAAGAACTTCCAAGAAAGTTTAAATCCATGTTAGACACCTTCTTGTGGGGATATCCAGAATCCACAGGGATTCTGGAGCCACAGCAGGGATTTGGGAGCAGCCTCTGTCCTGGACGGCTTCCAGTTAAAGATCCCATTACTGGTGAATTATCCATGGATAAAAGGACATTTTAATCACTGCCCTTCACTGGGAGATGGAAGAATTTCCAAGGAAGTTTAAATCCATGTTAGACACCAGAGATTCCAGCCAGCCTCTTCCCATGGATTTTCTGGGCTCTAATATGGGATTGAGCATGGATCATCTCCACTTCCACAAACCCTCCTGCTGCTCCCCTTGGCTTTGTCCTTTGGGATTTTGCCTTGTGGGGATATCCAGAATCCACAGGGATTCTGGAGCCACAGCAGCCCTTTGGGAGCAGCCTCTGTCCTGGCCAGCTTCCAGTTAAAGATCCCATTACTGCTGAATTATCCATTGATAAAAGGACATTTTAATCACTGCATTTTACAGGGAATCAGGAGCAGGGAACAGCATTCCCATTGCTCATTTCCTTGCGGGAATTCCACCTGCCAGGAGTTCTTCCAGAGGACAGATCCCACTGCTGGGTCCATCCTACACCCTTGGGAAAATCCCAACCCTCAATCCCTTGGTGCCTCTTCCCAGAGGAAGGACCAGAGCTGGGAGATCTCTTCCCATTTTTCCTGACTCTGCTTCAGGACATTTCCCTCCTTCTCCACCTCATCTCCACCTCCTGCTTCATCCCATTATTTGGGAGGATCCATCCATGGCATGTGCCATGAATTGATCCCTAAACCACAAAACAAGGAATAGGAACCAGGAGAGGTCTCTCAGATGGGGAAGTCCCCGGGGATGATTCCAGAATCATTCCCTGGAGCTGAGTTTAAATTTGAGCCAGAGGATCTGGGTTTTGGGGGAACATCCTAGTCTGCTATCCATGAAAATTGTTGGGAATGAAAGGAAGGCAGGAGCTGAAGAAACCTGGCAGCCTAATGTGGGCACAGGAGCTGTCGGATCATGGAATTCCTGAGTGGGAAGGGACCCACTGGGATCATGGATCCAACTCCTGCCCAGGACACCCCAGCAATCCCACTCTGTCCCTGTCCCATTGCTCCTGGAGCTCTGGGAATGTCACCATTCCCTGGGGAGCTGTTCCAGTGCCCAGCCAGCTCTGGGGGAAGAACCTTTTCCTGAAATCCAAAGAAAAGCTGGATCTAAGTCCTGTCTGCACCCAGACTTCTCCTGTCCTGTCCATGTCCAGCCTGGGAATCTCCCTCCATCCGATCCCTACGGATCCCTCAAGGTCTCTCAGTTCCTTTCAGGCACTGCCATACTCCAAAGATTTTGCTGGATAAATTTTCCTTGTTTTTTTTTTGATAAATATTCCCTGAGGCCACACATTCAAGAAAACCAAGTTTTTCCAGGGTGGATAGGTCTGGCTTTAGAGGAAGGCAGAGCACAGCAACTGGATCAGCTGGAAAAGTGGGAATGAAGAGGAGGAGAAGGAGGAGTAGGGAGAGCAAACCAATCAGATCAGCTGGGAAAAGTGGGAATGAAGAGGAGGAGGAGCAGGAAGAGCAAACCAAGATTGGATCAGCTGGAAAAGTGGGAATGAAGAGGAGGAGGAGCAGGGAGATCAGACCTACTTGTTCTCCTTGGTCTTCTCCTTGCCTTTGCTGGAGCCGGTGGTGGAATATTGAGGGAATAAAAGGCAAACAAACTTCAGTGACTGAGGAATCAGGGAATCATGGAATGCTTTGGGTGGGAAGGGACCTTTAAAATCCATAATCCCACCCCTGCCATGGGGTGGGATGCATGCACTGCCCCAGGCTGCTCCAAACCCCAATGTCCAGCCTGGCCTTGGACTCTTCCAGGAATCCTGAAAGCACTCACAGCTGCTCTGGGAATTCTATCCCAGCCCCTCCCCACCCTCACAAGGAAGAATTCCTTCCCGATATCCCACCCAAACTTCCTCTCTGTCAGCTTAAAATTTAGGTGGAAAACATCCCCTCCCAAAACTGGAGCTGGAAGTGATGGAAATTCCCTGGATTTGTGTTTGGGGCCGTTAATGTAGCACCACTGTGCAGGACATGTGGGATTCCTGGATTCCATTCCTGGGTTTGGGAAGCTCCTCAGCAGGGGACACAGCTTCTCTTTTCTGGAGACGAGGATGGTTTTCCTTATCCTAACACATCCATATCCCTGCTCTAGAGAGGCCTGTGCTGCAGGGAATGGGCTGGATCTGGAATTCCTCATTCCTGCCCAGACTCCACATGGGAAACATTTATCCTTTCCTTCCCTTTTCTTTCTGAGATCCTGCTCTGCTCCCTGGCTTCTGGTTTGCTTCTCCAATGTTTCTCTCTGCAGGTTCTTCCTCCCTGTTTTCTTCCCCAGGTCCTTCTTCCCTGTTTTTCTCCTCCTTTTCCTTCCCAGTCCTACTCCCTGTTTTCCTCTCAGATCCTGCTTCTCTCTTTTTCTCTCTGTTTTCCTTTCTGCTTTCCTCCCCGGTCCTGTTTTCCTCCCTCTTTTCCTCCCAGTTTTCCTCCCTATTTTTCTCCCCATTTTCCTCCCCAGTCCTTCTTCCCTATTTTCTTCCCTCTTTTCTTCCCAGTTTTCCTCCCAGGTCCTGCTTCCCTGTTTTCCTCTCTCTTTTACTTCCTGTTTCCCTCCCTTGGTCCTTCTTCCCTGTTTTCCTCCCTGAGTCCTGTTCCCTGTTTTCCTTTTTGATCCTGCTTCTCTCCATTTTCCTCCCTATTTTCCTCTCTGTTTTCTACCCCGGTCCTGCTTCCCTCTTTTCCTCCCTGTTTTCCTCTTGGGTCCTGCTTCCCTGTTTTCTTCCCTAATTTTCTCCCTTTTTTCCTGCCTAGTCCTTCTTCCCTCTTTATTTTCCTTCCTATTTCCCTCACTGATTTCCTCCCTGGTCCTTCCTTCCTGTTTTCCTCCCCAGGTCCTGTTCTCTGTTTTCCTCCTCTTTTTCCTCCCCAGTCCTGTTCCCTGTTTTCCTCTCGGATCCTGCTTCTCTCCATTTGTCTCCCTTTTTTTCTCGCGGTTTTCCACCCCAGGCCTGCTTCCCTCTTTTCCTCCCTCTTTTCCTCTCCAGTCCCTGTTCCCTATTTATTTTCCTCCCTATTCTCCTCCCTGTTTTCCTTTCTGTTTTCTTCCCAGTTCTCCTCCTGGGTCCTTCTTCCCTATTTATTCTCCTCCCTACTTTCCTCCCTGTTTTCCTTTCTGTTTTCTTCCCAGGTCCTGCTTCCCTGTTTTCCCCTCTATTTTTTCTCCCCATTTTCCTCCCTGATTTCCTCCTCAGTCTTTCTTCGTTATTTATTTTCCTCCCTAGCGCTTATTCCCTGGTTTCCTCCCTACTTTCCTCCCTGGGTCCTATTCCCCATTTTCCTTCTCTTCTTCCTCCCCAGTCCTGTTCCCTGTTTTTCTCTCGGGTCCTGCTTCTCTCCATTTGCCTCTCTATTTTCCTCCTTGGACCTGCTTCGCTATTTTCATCTCTGCTTTCCTCCCTGGTCCTGCTTCTCTCTTTTTTTCCCTGTTTTCCTTTCTGCTTTCCTCCCCAGCCCTGCTTCCCTGTTTTCCTTCTGGATCCTGCTTCTCTCCTTTTTCTTCCAGTTTTCCTGCCTGTTTTCCTCTCTATTTTTCTCTCTACTTTCCTCCCTGTTTTCCTTCCTGGTGCTTCATCCCTATTTATTTTCCTTCCTATTTTCCTCCCTGATTTCCTCCACAGTCCTTCTTCCCTGTTTTCCTCCCTGATTTCCTCCCCATTTTCCTCCTGGGTCCTGCTTCCCTGTTTTCCTGTTTTCCTCCCTATTTTTCTCCCCATTTTCCTCCCGAGTCATTCTTCCCTATTTATTTTCCTTTCTGTTTTCCTCCCAGGTCCTGCTTCCTTGTTTTCCTCGTGTTTTCTTCCCCAGTTCTTCTTCCCTATTTATTTTCCTCCCTGTTTTTCTCCGTATTTTTCTCTCTGGTACTTCGTCCCTATTTATTTTTTCCCCTGTTTCCCTTCCCGCTCCTCCTTCCCTGTTTTCCTCCCCGCTCCTGCTTCTCTCCCCTCTTCCCTCCCCTCCCCCGTTAATCGCCCTCATTGTCCCGCAGCAATTAGGGAGGAGAAAGCAATTAAGCAGCTCGGGAAGTAATTAAGGAGCCTGGAGTTAATTACACCGGCTCCTCCGCCCGGCTGGGGACAGGAGACAAGGGACAGATTTCAGAACCTGAAATTCCAACTCCTTGTGCCCTAGCTGCTGGAAAACCATCCAGGAAAAAAATTAAATAGTGAAGTGTTGCTGGATTTTGGGTTTTGGGAGAATTCCAAAGGAATTCAAAATAAAACGGGACACGGGAGGGAAACTGGGAAGAGCAGCACGGGCAGGGATCAACCTGCTCTGATCTCTGATCCAAGAATTCCTGGTTTTTTCCCTGACTCCTGCCGTGGGAGCAGAAAGGGGAAAGTGATTTTCCTGCCAGCTGAGCTCCTCCTGGGAGCACCGAGCCCCAGCTCAGCATTGGAAAAGCTGCCAGGAGAGGAATTCAATCATTCCAGGCTTTCTCCTGGAGCTCAGGGATCTGGTCCAGGTCCTGCTGGACACACACTGGAGATGGGATTCAAGGCAGGGATCACATCCTGCTGATCTCACTGGGCAGGATCCTTCCCTCATCTTCTCTGGGAATTCCATCCCAGCCCCTTCCCACCCTCACAGCCAGGAATTCCTTCCCAATATCCCACCCCAAGCTTCCCTTTCCCAATGGGAAGATTTCCTTGTGTCCTGGCCCTGTAATTCCTGGTATCACCATGTGGGATACGGTGCAGAGGGAGCACAGGATGAGGCTGACCTGGATCCCAAATCCTGGGTTTATGCCGGGACCAGCACCTGTCTGTAGGATGTGGGATGGGCTGGAATGGAAGTAATCCCTCAAAATCCCAGATCCCACCCCAAAATTTGGGATCCTTCCCTCCTTCCCTTCCCCATCCAAACTGCCCTGGGGGGGGCAGAGGGGCTGGAATGTTCCCTGCAGTCGGGATGGGATCCATCCAAGGGTGGGAAGAGAGGCTGGGATGTCCCACCCCTGGTTGGGCAGAGGGGCTGGGATATCCCATCCCTGAGGATCCATCCCTGGGTGGGCAGGGGGGCTGGAATGTCCCATCCCTGAGGATCCATCCCTGGGTGACCAGAGGGCCTGGGATATCACGTCCCTGGATGGCAGAGGGTCGGGAATGTCCCATCCCTAGGTGGACACAGTGCCTGGGATATTCCATCCCTGGGTGGGAAGAAGTGCTGGGATATCCCATCCCTGGGATCCATCCCTGGGTGGGAAGAGGGTCTGGAATGTTCCCTGGAGTCAGAATGGGATCCATTCTGGGTGGGCAAAGTTGGGAATGTCCAATCCTTGGGTGGGCAAAGGGTTGGGAATGTCCCATCCCTGGGTGGGCAGAGGGGCTGGGATATTCCACCCCTGAGAATTCATCCTGGGGTGGGCAGAGAGTCTGGAATGTCCTGTCCCTGGGATCCATCCCTTGGTGGGCAGAGGGTCTGGAATGTCCCCTGGAATCAGGATGGGATCCATCCCTGGGTGGGCAGAGGCTCGGGAATATCCCAGGCATGGGTGGGCAGAGGGTCTGGGATATCCCATCCCTGGGTGGGCAGAGGGTCTGAGATATTCCACCCCTGAGAATCCATTCCTGGGTGGACAGAGGGTCGGGAATGTCCTGTCCTTGGGATCCATCCCTTGGTGGGCAGAAGGTCTGGAATGTCCCCTGGAATCAGGATGGGATCCGTCCCTGGGTGGGCAGAGGGTCTGGGATGTTCCCTGGAGTCAGGACAGGATGCATCCCTGGGTGGGAAGAGTGTTGGGAATGTCCCATCCCTGGTTGGGCAGAGGGTCTGGGATATCCCATCCCTGAGGATGCGTCCCTGGGTGGGCAGATGTTCTGGGATCTTCTATCCCTGAGAATCCATCCCTGGGTGGGCAGAGAAGCTGAAATGTTGCATCCCTGGGGTCCATCCCTGGTGTGGAAGAGGGTCAGGAATGTCCCTTCCCTGAATAGGCAGAGGGTCTGGCATATCCTGTCCCTGAGGATCCATCCCTGGGTGGGAAGAGGGGCTGGAATGTCCCAGTCCTGAGGATCCATCCCTGGGTGACCAGAGGGCCTGGGATATCACGTCCCTGGATGGTAGAGGGTCAGGAATGTCCCATCCCTAGGTGGACACAGTGCCTGGTATTCCAGATATTCCATCCCTGGGTGGGAAGAAGTGCTGGGATATCCCATCCCTGGGATCCATCCCTAGGTGGGAAGAGGGTCTGGAATGTTCCCTGGAGTCAGAATGGGATCCATTCTGGGTGGGCAAAGTTGGGAATGTCCAATCCCTGGGTGGGCAAAGGGTTGGGAATGTCCCATTCCGAGGTGGGCAGAGTGGCTGGGATATTCCACCCCTGAGAATTCATCCTGGGGTGGGCAGAGAGTCTGGAATGTCCTGTCCCTGGGATCCATCCCTGGGTGGGCAGGTCTGGAATGTCCCCTGGAATCAGGATGGGATCCATCCCTGGGTGGGCAGAGGGTCTGAGATATTCCACCCCTGAGAATCCATTCCTGGGTGGCCAGAGGGTAAGGAATGTCCCATCCCTGGTTGGGTGGAGGGTCAAGAATATTCCCTGGAGTCAGGATGGGATCCATCCTGGGGTGAGCAGAAGGGCTGGAATGTCCCATCCCTGGGTGGGAAGAGGGTCTAGAATGTCCCCTGGAGTCAGGATGGGATCCATCCCTGAGTGGGCAGAGGGGCTGGAATGTCCCATCCCTGAGGATCCATCCCTGGGTGGCAGAGGGATGTCCCATCCCTGAGAAGAAGTGCTGGGATATCCCATCCCTGGGATCCATCCTTGGGAAAGAGGCCAGGGAAGTGCAGCTCCTGTGCCCTTTCCCTCTTCCTGCAGGGAAATCATGCCCTGGGTGGGGGATGCAGGAACATGGCGCATTCCAAGCGCATCCCTCTTTTTCCTCTGTTTCCCTCCTCTTCCTCCAAGTGTTTCCTGCATCTCTTTCCTCTCCTGATCCCTGCATCCACTTCATTCCTGGCACTCGGATCAGGGTGTCCAAGTGGGTGTCTGCACTTCCTGAGGGATCCAGGATCCTTTCCCAAGGTCCTGGTGGAGCAGCCAAAGCCAAATTCCCCTCTCTCCCTCCTTTCCTTTTCCCGGGGCCCTTCCAGTTCCACTCTCCTGCCAAAGGTGACCACGGACAGTCCCAGCCTGGGCACAGATGGAAAATTCCCATTTTATCCCTCAAACAACTCAGTTGGGAGCACTTTCCTTGGAAAAATGGACTCACGGTCCTGCCCTACTGCTGTTCCTAGGTGATTCTGCTGCCGGGGGATGGAGCCTGGAGCCGGAGGGTGCCCTGGGAATCAGGGATCAGGGAATTGGGATACCTGAACGGCAACGCCAGGTGTTTTTTCTCTTTCCCTCTGGCCTTGGCTCTGCAATCCAAAGGAGCGATTCCATGAGTTGTGATCCAGGGATGGGCTCTGATCCACCTTCTCCCCAAAAACTTATTCACATGCACGGAGCAACCCAACAAAGGCAATCCAGGAGGGTCCCGGAGGGAGAGATCCCTGTGCCCGGGATTCCCAAGGATCCCAGGGAACGGGAATAGGGATGGGACAGCACCGGTAGGGATGGGATCAGGGATGGAGGGATGGAGGGATGGATGGATGGATGGATGGATGGAATGGGTGAAGGGAGGGATGGATCCATGGATGGATTGATGGAAGAAGGGAAGGGAAGGGAAGGGAAGGGAAGGGAAGGGAAGGGAAGGGAAGGGAAGGGAAGGGAAGGGAAGGGAAGGGAAGGGAAGGGAAGGGAAGGGAAGGGAAGGGAAGGGAAGGGAAGGGAAGGGAAGGGAAGGGAAGGGAAGGGAAGGGAAGGGAAGGGAAGGGAAGGGAAGGGAAGGGAAGGGAAGGGAAGGATCCATGCATTGCTTGGAATACAGACAAACATGACTCTGGGAGCCCCCTCAGCAGTGCCTGACTGGAAGGGGATTTGTCCCTGCTGGGATTAGGAAGGACAGAGGGAATCCCGGGGTGGGTGATCCCAGAAAAGGCCCTTTCCCTGGATCCAAACACCATGCAGGGACTGCTCCCCTCCATGCACACACCATTCCCAAAGGAAAGCAGGGACACCACGTCCCATACCTGGGATCTTCCGGGTCTTCGCTGTTGGGAGGGGATGGAGACAGGAGGAGGAAGGGGAGGAATTAACAAACATTCCCAACCGGACACAGCCCATGGGAGTGGGAGCAGGACAGGGGGAGGGGCTGATCCTCAAATCCCAGGAATGGTTTGGGTGGGAAGAGACCTTAAGGATCATCCCATCCCAATCCTAACACCTTCCACTATCCCAAGGTGCTCCAGCCTGGCTTTGGACACTTCCAGGGATCCAGAGGCAGCCACAGCTTCTCTGGGAATTCCATCCCAGCCCCTTCCCACCCTCACAGCCAGGAATTCCTTCCCAATATCCCACCCCAAGCCTCCCTTTCCCAGTGGGAAGCCTTTCCCTGTGTCCTGGCACTGTAATTCCTGGTATCACCATGTGGGATACGGTGCAGAGGGAGCACAGGATGAGGCTGACCTGGATCCCAAATCCTGGGTTTATGCCAGGACCAGCACCTGTTTGTAGGATGTGGGATGGGCTGGGATGGGCTGGAGTGGAAGCAATCTCCCAAAATCCCAGATCCCACCCCAAAATCTGGGATCCCTCCCACCAGGACATTTTGGTACCTTGCCACTGCCTTGTATCCATCGTTAAACTTAATCCTGGGTGAGGCACCGGAGAGAAAGAGAGGGAAAAAAATCCAATTAAATCCCAATGTCAGAATTCCTGAGGGAGCAGGGACAGCCCTTCCCAGGAGGGTGGGGCTGTGTCCAAGCTCTGGGTGCTCCAGGGAGGGAATTCCAGCTGTGCATCCAGCCCAGGGTGTTCCACTTCCCCTATTCCCAGGAAAAACCCGGCTGGAGGCCGGATCTGCACTTCCAGCATTGCTCCTGCTCCATCTGGCAATCTCCTCCACCAGAATAGGCTGGGGGCAATTTGTATTCCCAGAATCCAGGAAAAATCTCCAGGTTCTGAAAGCTCTGCCCTGGGACCCACAGCAGAACCTGCTCCGTTGGTTTGAACATTTTCCTGATTTTCAGGATCCTCAGAATGCAATATTTTCCCAAGGAATTTAATGGCACATTAAATGATTAACATAATTAAATTAAATTTAATGAAGGGGAAAAAATTGGAAAACCTTGGGGGGAAAAATGGAAAACCTTTTGGGGAAAAAAATTGGAAAAACCTTGACTGGGACTTTTTATTCCCAGGATGGAAAAGATCCCAAACTTCCTGTTCATCCTGGTGGTGGCACTGTGACATCCCAAAGATCCAAATTTCACATGGATTTGGGAATTTTGGACCCTTCTTACCTCTTTGGACACGGATGAATTCCCCACAATCCCAAATTCCAGCCATTCCCAGCCATTCCATGTCCCCAAGGGCCACATCCACATGGGAACGGGAATGGGGATTTTCATCCCAAGTTCTCCCAGGCCTGGCAGAGATCCCGGCTTTGGAGCAGGTGCCAGAGGGATAATTAGCAACAGGCAGTCGGACAAGGCTCGGATCCGCCGGGGACACGGAAGAAAAGCTTCCATCAATAATTCACCGGGAGCAGATTCCTTTCGGCTCCCAGCCCTGTCCTGGCCATGAATATTTCAAGGACAGCCCCTATCGGGTGGTGCTTCCCGGGATCTCACTTTCCAGGGGGTTGGGATCTGGGCTCAGACAGGTTTTGGCAATTCCTGAACTGCCTCTGGAAGTGTTCATTCCTCTTGATTTTTCCTGGGAATCTAAGGGTGAGTCTACATCGGTGAATAAATCATGGGATTGTAAAATTTCGGAATGGTTTGGGTAAGAAAGGGCTTTAAAGTTTATCCCATTCCATGGGCAGGGACAATTCCCACTATCCCAGGCTGCTCCAATCTCTTGGACATTCCCAGGGATCCAGGGGCAGCCACAGCTTCTCTGGGAATTCCATCCCAGCCCCTCCTCACCCTCACAGGGAGGAATTCCTTCCCAATATTAAATTTTTTCCTGTTCTTTTCTGCTTTGGAACACAAGTCTAGCTTTTTGAAGGATTCTATCCTGGTTCTAACATCCTCTCATCTCCTGGGATTTTTTAAATCCAGGTTGGATTTTTTTAACTCTTTATTTCCCCATTCTGGATCCTTCCCTGTGATTTTTTTCATGGATTTGTTTGGTTAAAGTTCCCAAAGGATCAAGGATCCAAAGCCATTCCAGGGATGTGGCACATGGGAAGGCTCCACCTCCCATTCCTGGCTCCTTGATCCCTGGATTCTGTGTGGGATGAGCAGATTCCAAACTTGGGATCCCCAGGGAAACACAAAAATGGAATTTAATACATCCAAGTCTTGATGTGGATCCTGGATTTAAGGAATTTTCCTTGGAAAGCTGAACTTTGGAGGTGGATCAGCCCTGGAAGGGGAGGGGGGGATCTGCTGTGGGAATTTACCTGGAATGCTGATCTTCTTCCGCTTCATCTCCAAGGCTTGGGAATTTACAGGGAGAGAGGAAAAATTCCTGCTGTGATGTGAGGACAAAGGGCTCTTCCTTTGTTTTCTAAATCAGGAAAAACTTGGGAACACTCCGGCACAGCAAACCACTCCATGCATGGTTGGAATCCCGGGATCCTCCCCATTCCACTTCCCATTGTGTCCACAGGATCCAGGTTTGTCCCAGACTGGATTTTGGGGGATATTTGGCCAATATTCCACCTTTCACAGATGGTTCCCTCCTGCCTGACCTCCTTTTCCCACTCCTTCCTTTTCTTTGGGATGGATTTGCTCAAATCCCAAAGGAAAAGTGGGAATGGGTGGGTGCTGTACCCTGTGCCAGGATTCCTGGAAGGTGGAAAAAGGAATTCCCAGCCCTTGGAAAACCTTGGGAAGCTCTGCCATCATCCCAGTGATGGAAAGCTCTTCCCATCCCTTGGAAAGCTGCAGGATTGCTTTATGGGGGGGTCCTGATTGCATGGAAATTCCCCAATTTTGGGAAATTCCCAAGCAGACAAGTCCACGTGGATCTACAGACATGGGAGGGTCACACGTTCCCTGGGAAAGAGGGAATAAAGGTGGAAAATTCCCTGTGTTTCCAAGGGATCAGCCTGGATCCAGCAGCTGCCAAGGAAAAGCTGGATCTGCTTTCCCTGGAATCGGCAGCTCCACAGGAGAATTCCCAAAATCCTTGATGGGGATGCTGTGCTCCATGGGAAGGGGGCAAGGCTGTCCTGGATCTGCCAGAGAGGGATTTTTGCTGCCAAAGTCCGGGATCTCCAGGATATCTGTGGGATATCCATGCCCAAATCCCAGGGGATTTTTCGGGTGGAAAAGGGGCTCCAAGCTGGGAGTGGGGTGGGAGAAAGGCAGAATAGGGAAAGGAATGCCTGGGATAGTGGGATAGGTCATTGGAAAAGACGGAAGTTAAAGCAGGTCCCCGTGCCCTGGCATGGATTTTGGATAAGGGATGGAATGCCAGGAAAAGGGGGAAAGGGTTGAAGCTGCAAAGGGATGGATTCAGATGGGATTTGGGGAAGGAATTCTTTCCTGGGAGGGTGGGGAGGGGGCGGGATGGGATAGTGGGATAATAAGATAATGGGATGGGATAACAGGATGGGATGGGATGGGATGGGATGGGATGGGATGGGATGGGATGGGATGGGATGGGATGGGATGGGATGGGATGGGATGGAATGGGATGGGATGGGATGGGATGGATGGGATCCATAGGGTGGGATCCATGGGATGGGAAATTGGGATGGGGATGGAGATGGGATGGGATCCATGGGACAGGATGAGATCCATGGAACGAGATCCATGGGATGGGGGTGGAGATGGGATGGGATAGGATGGGATCCATGGAATGTGATCCACGGGATGGGATGGGATGGGATGGGAAGGGATGGGGAGTGGATGGGATGGGATCCATTTGATGGTATGGGATAATGGGACAGGATGGGAGTATGGAATATGGATAGGATTATGGAATCCTATTATATGGAATAATAGGATAATGGGATGGGAAAATTGGATGGGATGGGGATGGGATGATGGGATGGGATCCATAGGATGGGATCCATGGGGTGGGAAATTGGGATGGGGAAGGGATTGGGATTGGGATGGGATGGGATAATGGAATGGGATAATGGAATGGGATAATGGAATTGGATGGGACAATAGGATAATGGGATGGGATGGGATGGAATGGGATGGAATCCATTGGATGGGATGGGATAATGGGATAATGGGATAATAGGATAATGGGATGGGCTGGAGATGGGATGGGATGGGATGGGATGGGATGGGATGGGATGGGATGGGATGGAGATGGGATGGGATGGAGATGGGATGGGATGGGATGGAGATGGGATGGGATGGGATGGGATGGGATGGGATGGGATGGGATGGGATGGGATGGGATGGGATGGGATGGGATGGGATGGGATGTGTTAGGGTGGGATATTTTGCATTGGCAGGGACGCACAGGGATCACCTGGTCCAACTCTGCCCCATCCAAGGCAGATCCAGTGTTAAATCCTGTTATTACGAGACCCTCCACATCCTTCCAGCCATCCCTCATCCCACAGGAATCCAGGAGCTTTTCCCAAAATGCTCCTTTGTGTGGCTGAGCTCCTTCTGGGACGATCCTTAGGATTTTACCTGAAATTCCCTTTCTTTGGCTCCTTCCCAAACTCTTTTGTCACGCCGAGAAAAGCCACAGCAAACAAACTTCCATGCACACGCAGGGAGCTCATTCCCATAGGAATGGCTGATCCTGGGATCTGGGGACAGGACATGGAGACAGAAAGGCACAGCAGTGTCCCAATATCCCGATCTCCATCCAGGATCCCATTCCAAGGCTGCTTTTCTGGCTGTTCCACCACTTCTCCTCCCCACCAGCAGCCCAGGAATGGGAATTCAGGGTCAATTCCCGTGGGAGATCCATCGGGAAAAGGCTCGGAGCAGCCACAGCACTGCAGAGCCTCTCCCTACCTCGTGTCCAGGGACCCCTGGCTCAGGGAATCCCCCTCTCCCAGGAGCTCATCCTCGCTGTGGAAATACATCTCGTCCTCTTCCATCCTGGTGGGAACACTGCGAACATCAGCCCTGTCCTTCCCGGGATTCAGGATTCCCAAATCACGGAACCACTGAGCCCTTTGGGTTGGGAAAACTCTCCAAGTCCTACCATCCCCAGCACTGCCCAGGCCACCCCGATCCATGTCCCCAAGTGCCACATCCATAGGGATTTGAAATTCCACCAGGGATGGGCAGCCTTTTCCAGGAAGGAATTGTTCCCAAAATCCAACCTGGACCCCCATCCAGGACACAGCTCTGCACATCCCACTCTTTGCAAATGCCACAACTCTTCCTAAAATGGGGCAGCCACAGCTCCTCTGGGAATTCCAGCCCAGCCCTTCCCTACCCTCCCAGCTGGGAATTCCTTCCCAACATCCCACAATCCCAAGTTCCCCTTTCCCAGTGGGAAGCCATTCCCTGGCTCCTGGCCCTCCATCCTTTTTCCCAAATTCCAGCTCTCCTGGAGCTCCTTGAGGCTTGGGAAGGGGCTCTGAGCTCTCCCTGGATCCCTAATTTTTTGCTTTAATCCCACAGAGCTGCATCCCACAGGATTCATCTGATGAGAACCTGGAAAACCCATCCTGGAGCCATCCCAGCAGCATCCTCCAATTCCTCGGAATCCTCCAAATCCCTGGAATCCTCAAATTCCCTGGAATCCTCAAATTCCCTGGAATCCTCGAATCCCAGACTGGTTTGGGTGGGAAGCAACCTTAAATCCCATTCAGTCCCACCCCTGCCAGGGTCAGGGACAACTTCCACTACCCCAGGGTGCTCCAAAGCTCATCCAACCTTTCCTTGGACACTTCCATGAGGGATGGATCATCCATCCCTGCATCCCAAAATTCCAGTGGCACAGGCAGGACTCGGATATCCCATCCCAGCCAGCCTGACCCCCTGCCCTGGATTGTAAGATTTGTCTGTATTCTATTTTCCATCTGTCAGGGGTGGGGCAGTTCTCTTCTGTTCATTGGGCAGTTTTCTTTATCTCTTCCACATCCAACCCTCCCTCCAGGAGATCTCTGCTGTTAATGGGCCATTAATTACTAATTATTTTCTGTTCATGGGCCACTGCATAGCTGATAAAATTCCATCATCCCATTGGGAGATGCTCCGCCCAGGGGGAGGAGCCAAGCATTCCTACCTGGATACAATCTGACACTGGGGACACCCCTGTTATAGACGTATTTTGTGAAAATTCCTTTTGCCAGGATTTTTTTCTCCTGAAAAGCTGAGAGGCCTCAGAAACAAAATGTAAACAATGGTTATCTGCTGCTGTGGAATGCAACAGGTGCATCTGTGATGGGTCTCATGTGGTTGTTTTTAATTAATGACCAATCACTGGTCCAGCTGTATCAGGACTCTGAGCAGTCACAAGATTTTATCATTCATTTTTTCCTTGCTAGGCTTCTGATGAAATCTTTTCTCTATTCTTTTAGTGTGGTTTTAACATATAATTTTCTTTTAATACAATATATAGGATAAAATAATAAATCAACCTTCTGAAACATGGAGTCAAGATTCTCATCTCTTCCCTCATCCTGGGGTGGGATATCACCACACACCAGAGCAGCCTCTGCCCACTGCATTCCCAGAGGAGCAGCTTCCTTCTCCACTGCATTCCAGAGGAATTCCAGGCCCATCTCCAGCAGTCCTGGAGCTCCAGAGGAAAACTCCCCCCTTGTGGAGGATCCCTGCTCCAGCAGAACCACAGCTGGCACTGCAGGAGGGCTGAGCCACCGTGGGATGGGGCTGTGCCACCACCCTGACACACAGGGGGCAGTCCTGTCAACAACTCTGCAATGTTTTTTTGTTTGTTTGTACTACTACATTTGTATTTTTAATTTTCCCTAATAAAGAACTGTCATTCCTATTCCCATATCTTTCCCTGAGAGCCTCTTAATTTCAAAAATTATAATAATTCAGAGGGAGTGGTTTTACATTTTGCATTTCAGGGGAGGCTCCAGTGCCTTCCTTAGCACTCTTTTCAAACCAAGACCCCTCCTCTTCCAACTGTGCCATTCCCGGCTCCCTGCCCGACATCCACCTGTTCAATCCATCACCACATTCCTGCTCAGCCCCGTCCCGGCTCACTGAGCCAGGAAACAAAACCATGCCGAGTTTCCAATTTGCTTTAAAATTCCCTGGATTCAGCCCAGTTCCCACAGTTAATGAGCTGCCTTGGAGGGATGTGAGCAATTAGAGAGATATTCCCTCTGTTTCCCATTTTTTCCATTTTTTGGCCGCAATAAAGTGGAAATCCCAGATGGAATGTGATCCAAAATGGGATAACCCTGAGGGGGGCTGGGGGGGAATGAGATGGAAAGATTCCAAGGACTCTGTTTGGATTCACAGCTCCAGGCTGGCATCCCCATGTGGATTTAAGGATTTGGCAGCTCTGGCGGAATGTTTGGACTCGGTGCTCTCAGAGGGATTTTCCAGCCTGAAGTTTTCTGGTATTCCATGATTTGGGAATGCAGGGATTGTCCTCCTTTATCCATCCCCGTGGAAGTGGTGGATCCGTGAGGAGCAGACAGGGAATGTGGTGTTCCCGAGGGAGACCTGGGTGACACCAGGGCCCAGCTCTGCCTTCACCATCCCCCTCTCCCACTTCCAGAGCCTTCCTTCCACCTCCATCTCATTCCTGAAGCATTCCAGCAACTTCAGGGCTTTGATGTCTCCCTTATTTCCAACTGCTCCCTTTCCCAATGGATTCAAGATCTCCCAGAGTGGGGACCCATGGACAAAGCCACCCTGGACAGCACAATTCCAAAAACCATGGAAAGCTGCCTGAAAATTCTGTGATTCTGTGAAAATGTACCTTAGCATTCCACGAATCCCCTCGTGGCTGCAAATCCTGGATTTACAGAATCCCAGGAGCTGGGAAATCCCTCCAGGATCATTGAGCCCGAGCTGTGACTGATTCCTCACCTTGTCCCCAGCCCAGAGCACTGAGTGCCACATCCAGGAATTCCCTGGACACCTCCAGGGATGGGGACTCCACCACCATCCAAGGATCATGCCCTGAGTATCCATAGGCTCGTGGAGAACTGGTCCCAGCTCGGATTCCATCCCAACGGAGTCACCTCCAGCATTCCCAGTCAATCCCATTGGGCTGGGATTGCAACTGGTTCCAGCAGCTTTGTGTCAACGAATGTTGGGATTCAGTCCCTGGGATTGTTCCCATCCAGGGGCAAATCCCAGGAGCCCACAAAGACACCCAAGGAAAGCTATGGATCCCAAAATGAATGGAAAACCGGAATTCCCTTGGAAGAACTGGAAATGTTTTACATGTCCACTGTGGAATTCAGGAATTCCCAGCAGGAATCACCTGGTGTGGGATTCCACTTATTCCACTTATCCACTTAATCCACTTACCCACATCTGCCTGGGGCCACCTCAGTCCTGGGAGCACCACGTGCTCCATGGACACCTGAGATTCCACCTGGACCTAAATCCCACCAGTGAGGCCTGACCCGGAGTCAGACCCTCCATCCCCTTGGGATCAGGATGGAATGACACTTCCTGTCCATGTGCTACAATCCTGGAAGTTCAGCTCTGTCCTGGAGCACCAGGACCTGCTGGAGGCCACCTGAATCCCACCCTCACCTGGAGCTGTTCCATGGATCCTCCAAGGGCCAGAGATGCCCTTTGGAGCAGCGCTGTGGTGACGCCGCCCTTTCCCAACAATCCAAGCCTTCCCAATCCCCCCACAATCCCACATCTGTGTCCCGTTACCTCCTGAAGCTCCTCTCCGTGGATTGCTGGTTGGATTTCCCGGGAGAGACGTCGGAGCTGTGCCGGTGGCCGGACAGGAGGCTGTCGGTCTCCAGGGAATACCTCCCGTCCCCCTCCGAGTGCACGCTGGGCGTCTCCAGGAATTCCTTGTCATTCCAGGTGCCCACCGTCCCATCCAGAGCCTGGTAGCGGATCTCTATGGAGATGCTGGTCTGGAAGACAGGGAGACACCATCAGCACCCTGTGGAATATTCCAGGAAATCCAAAAAGCAGGAAGAACATTGGCTGTTGGGTGTTTTAGCCTTGCTGATCCCGAAGTTTCTCTGTTCCTGGATGAGGATTCTTTGCTTCTTCTCCCAAGGTCGGGATTAAATAATGAGATGGAATTTCTTGTTGGGAATCAGGTGTTTATCTTATCTATGTTCTTATCAGTTCTTATCTATCTTATCTCACAAACCCTGAGTTCCGCAGCACTTCACCAAACCAAAAATGGAGCCCCATCTCTCTCTGTCTCTCTGCAAGGTCTTGTAAGGATAAACTGTCCAATTAAGAAATTACACCTAAATTCTTCTTACTTTTTACCCAATAACCACCCACCTGTGGCCTGCAATGTGGAGTTTTTTATCAAATTACACAAAACCACCCAAACCCTTGGAGGAGAAGGTGAAGAAGGTTATGAAAAAGGTGAAGAAGAAGGTGAAGAAGAAGGTGAAGTAAAAAGGTGAAGAAAAAGAGGAAGGTGAAGACGAAGGTGAAGAAGAAGAAGGTGAAGAAGGTGAAGAATGTGAAGAAGGTGATGAAGAAAAAGAAGAAGAAGGTGAGGAAGGTGAAGAAGAAGGTGAAGAGGAAGAAGAAAAAGAGGAAGAAAAAGGGAGAAAAAGAAAGAAAAAGAAAAAGGGAGAAAAAGAAAGAAAAAGAAAAAGGGAGAAAAAGAAAGAAAAAGAAAAAGAAAAAGAAAAAGAAAAAGAAAAAGAAAAAGAAAAAGAAAAAGAAAAAGAAAAAGAAAAAGAAAAAGAAAAAGAAAAAGAAAAAGAAAAGGAAAAAGAAAAAGAAAAAGAAAAAGAAAAAGAAAAAGAAAAAGAAAAAGAAAAAGAAAAAGAAAAAGAAAAAGAAAAAGAAAAAGAAAAAGAAAAAGAAAAAGAAAGAAAAGAAAAAGGAAGAAGAAGGTGAAGAAGGTGGAGATGAAGAAGAAGAAGATGAAGAAGGTGAAGAAGAAAATTAAGAAGAAGGTGAAGAAAAAAGAAGGCGAAGAAGAAGGTGATGAAGAAGGGGAAGAAGAAAAAGAAGGGGAAGAAGATGAAGAAGAAGATGAATTTGGTGAAGGTGAAAAGTTGGTGAAGAAGAAGAAGATGAAGAAGAAGGTGAAGAAGAAGCAGCCACCGCTCTAAAACCTCCATCCTGCCCCATATTTATTACCATACTCTAAACCCCAAACTCTGAGTTTTCCACCCTGTGACATCACACACTTCTACCCAACTCCACACCCACAATCCCAGTGCTCTCAATCAGTTCTGGAAGCTTCTCCACGGCCTCAGGTCAAATGCAGTGCTGTCCTGGGGGTCAGAGTGTGTCAGCACAGAAAGTCTGGAATTCCCAGCACAGAAAGTCTGGAATTCCCAGCACAGAAAGTCTGGAATTCCCAGCACAGAAAGTCTGGAATTCCCAGCATCCCGGGTTCCAACATCGGGACACCGGGAGAGCAGCTTTGGGCCAGGGAGGGATCTGACCATGGTCCTGATTCACTGGAATTCCTGGTGCATCCCAGACCAGCAGCAGCAGAGCCGGGAGAAGGAAAAGCCCGGAAAAACCACAAACCCTGGAAGCAGCTGGAGGCACCAGGAGCAGATGGAGCTGGTTCCTGGTGAAGCTGGTCCACCACTTTGTTGGGAATTCTACCCTGGGATACCGCTAATCCATGGATTTGTGGTGCTTCACTCCAGCCTGGTCCTGTCTCCAGGCTGGGCAGGGTATTTTTAGGAATGGGCACCCCTGGGGTCTCTTGAGGAGCAGCTGGAGGCACCAGGAGCAGATGGAGCTGGTTCCTGGTGGAGCTGGTCCACCACTTTGTTGGGAATTCTACCCTGGGATACTGCTAATCCATGGATTTGTGGTGCTTCACTCCAGCCTGGTCCTGTCTCCAGGTACTTTAGGGTTTGTTTTTTTTTAGGAATGAGCATCCCTGGGGGGCCTTGGGGAGCAGTTGGAGGCACAAGGAGCAGGTGGAGCTGGTTTTTGGTGGAGACACATTCCCTGGTCCATCACATTGTTGGGAATTCTACCCTGGGATACCGCTAATCCATGGATTTGTGGGGCTTCACTCCAGCCTGGTCCTGTTTCCATTTTGGGCAGGATTTTTTAGGAATGTGCATCCCTGGGGAGCCTTGGGGAGCAGCTGGAGGTACCAGGAGCAGATGGAGCTGGTTTTTGGTGGGTTCAATTTTGGTGAATTCTACCCTGGGATACCGCTAATCCATGGATTTGTGGTGCTGTATTCCATCCTGGTCCTGTCTCCAGACTGGGCAGGATTATTTTAGGATTGGCCATCCCAATCTTGGATCGGTTCTGCTTTGGATCTCCCAGTCTGGCCATGACCAGCCCAGGTGGGGCTTGGGGACACCAAGGGACCTCTCATGGCCGTGTCCAAGCTCCATCTCAAGCTTCTCATGGATCACAGAATCCTGGAATGGTTTGGGTGGGAAAGGACCTTAAAATTCATCCCATTTCACTTCCAGGGTGCTCCAACCCCAATGTCCAACCTGGCCTTGGACACTCCCAAGGATCCAGGGGCAGCCACAGCTTCTCTGGGAATTCCAGCCCGGCCAGGAATTCTTTCCCAAAATCCCAGATCCAATCTCTGATCTAAACCTCCTTAGATGAAACAACTCTGAGTAAGCTCCTCTCCCTTTTCCATGTGGCCATTCCCAACTTACTCCAGGTTGCAGCAAATTCAGGTCTGGAGCTTTCAAGTATTTTTCTCACTAAAATATTTCCCTTTATCTCCCTAAAATCTTTCTTTTTTTCTCCCTAAAGTCGTTCCTTTTCTTCTCCTTATTTCCCTTTTTTATCCCTAAAATATTTCCCTTATTTCTCCCTAAAATCTTTCCCTTTTTTTCTCCTTAAAATCTTTCCCTTATTTCTCCCTAAAATATTTCCCTTTTTTTCTCCTTAAAATCTTTCCTTTATTTCTCCCTAAAATATTTCCTTTTTCCTCTCAAAAATCTTTCCCTTTTTCTCCCTAAAATAACTCCTTTTCTTCTCCCTATTTTCCTTTTTTTCCCTAAAATCTTTCCCTTTTTTCTCCCTAAAATATTTCCCTTTTTCTCCCTAAAATCTTTCCTTTTTCTCCCTAAAATCTTTCCTTTTTCTCCCTAAAATATTTCCCTTTTTCTTCCTAAAATCTTTCCTTTTTTTCTCCCTAAAATATTTCCTTTTTCTCCCTAAAATATTTCCTTTTTTTCCCCCTAAAATCTTTCCTTTCTTTCTCCCTAAAATCTTTCCTTTTTCTCCCTAAAATATTTAAAATATTTCCCTTTTTCTCCCTGAAATCTTTTCCTTTTCTCCCTAAAATCTCTCCTTTTCTCTCCCTCAAATCTTCCCCCTTTTTCTCCCTAAAATATTTCCTTTTTTCTCCCTCAAATCTTTCCTTTTTCTCTGTAAAGTATTTCACTTTTTCTCCCTAAAATATTTCCTTTTTTTCTCCCTAAAATCTTTCCTTTCTTTCTCCCTAAAATCTTTCCCTTTTCTCCCTAAAATATTTAAAATATTTCCCCTTTTCTCCCTGAAATCTTTCCTTTTTCTCCCTAAAATCTTTCCTTTTTCTCCCTAAAATATTTAAAATATTTCCCTTTTTCTCCCTGAAATCTTTCCTTTTTTCTCTCTAAAATCTTTCCTTTTTCTCCTTTAAATCTCTCCCTTTTTTCTCCCCAAAATATTTCCTTTTTTCTACCTAAAATCTTTCCCTGCATTCCAAATGGAATCAAATCCATGAGATTTCATCCCACTGCCTTTGCTCTCGTGGTCAAAATCTTTCTAAAAGCTCAGATTTGGACAAAGCAATTTGGGGAAAAAAAAAAAAGAAAAAAGCCAAAAAGCAATTCCCAGTTCATTCTCCTGGAAAATGCCTCTTTTGAAAACCCATCATCTGCTGACAAGATTAAAGTACAAGGAAAAAAAAGCACTTTTCCACCTCCACTCTGCTTCCATGGAGAAGTTATCTGTTATTTTGGGTTCAAAACCAACTGATTTTAGTTAAAAAAAAAAAAAAAAAAAAAGGAAAATGAAAGAAAAATAAAATGTTAAAAAGTGGGGAGTGGGGAAATTTCTTACAGAAATCCTCCTTTTTCCATGTTTTGCAGCCTTCCCCCCTGGTTGAAACAAGGGGATGCTGGAAGGGTGGAAAATCCAAGATTTGGGAAAAGAACGACAATTCCAGAGGGATTCTGTGCATCCCGCACGTGACAGCCGAAGGGTGACTCAGTCCCAGCTGGGAATGGAGATCTGGGGGAAGGTTTTGATTGATTTATCATCTTTATTTTTTATTTGCAAAATCCGAATTCGAGTCAATCACACCTAATTTTCCCCCCCAAAGCTATTAGAGAACATTAAAAAAAAAAAACAAACCAAAAACCAAAAAACAACAAAATGAAAAACAGGGATCAAAGTTGGAATATTCAGGTTTTTTCACATTTTCAGACATTTTGGGGTTAAAAATCTCCTTTTCCAGCTGGATTTGGGAGTTAAAAAACCCTTTCAAGGCAGGAAAAATTAAGGATATAAGAAAGTGAAAGATCTGTGGGATGAGTGGGATCACGCCTTGGAAGGGCAATTAGGAGGATGTGGGTTGGAATTAGGAGAAATTCCAGTTGGAAACCATGGAATGGGAAAGAACATCAAGGAGAAAAATTCCTGCAGAGCTGGGAGGGGTTGATCTTTCCCTGGGGATTTTAAATTGATTTTTAATTGATTTTTTTCCTGCTGTTGAGAGAAAAAAAATTACTTCTGAGCCATCCTGGATTTTCTGTTGTAGGAGAATGGACACGGCTGGAATTTTGCTCCTGGCTCCGGCGTTCCCGGAGTTTTAAATCTCCTGGAGAAGGCAATAAAGCCAGGAGGGAGGGTGGGAGCTGCCAGGGATGGTTCTCAGCCAGCCCAGAAAAAAGGAAAACAATTTCCAAATTGTCTTTTGGGTTCCGTTATGGAAAAAGGAGGCTGTTCCCAGAAACTGCCTCGGAATGGGTGGGAAAGGACCTTAAATCCCATCCCATTCCAACTCCAACACCTCCCACCATCCCAGGGTGCTCCAGCCTGGCCTTGGACACTGCCAGGGATCCAGGGATTCTCTGGGAATTCCAGCCCAGCCAGGAATCCCTTCCCAAGATCCCACAATCCCAAGCTCCCCTTTCCCACTGGAAGCCATTCCCTGCCTCCTGCCCCTCCAGCCCTTGCCCAAATCCCAGCCCTCCTGGAGCCCCTTTGGGATCGGGAAGCGGCTCCAAAGATTCCCTGGATCCTTCCCTGATCCAGCTGCACATTCCCAGCTCTCCCAGCCTGGCATTGGATCCATCCCAACTCCTCTCTGGGAAGGAATTTCAGGATCCAGGGGCTTCATTTGGAATCTCAGGACTCCAGGAAGGGTCTCCCTTCCCTTTTCCATCCCCAAATTCCATAAAAATCCCTCAGGATGGATCCTCAGTGTCTTTGATCCAAGAATGGTTTGGGATGGGATCCATGGTTCAATTCCACTCCTGAGTCACTTCCTGCTATCCCAGGGTGATCCAAATTCCCCCTGGGACACTGCCACGGATCCAGGGATTCTCTGGGAATTCCAGCCCAGCCAGGAATCCCTTCCCAAGATCCCACCATCCCAAGCTCCCCTTTCCCACTGGAAGCCATTCCCTGGCTCCCTCCAGCCCTTTCCCAAATCCCAGCTCTCCTGGAGCCCCTTTGGGATGGGGAAACAGCTCCAAGGATTCCCTGGATTTCTCCCTGATCCAGCTGCACATTCCCAGCTCTCCCAGCTCCGTGTTGTCCTCTGGACTCTGACTCTGTTTTCCCAAATCCTTGGATCACACGGAAAATCCCTGTGGCACCTCCTCGCCTGGAATTCCACAATTTCCACACCCCTCTGGGAAAACCAGGATGAGAACGACCCCCTCCCCGAGCCCCCATCCCGAGGGGAAAATCTCCCCCTTTTTGGAAAAATCTTTCCCTTTTTGGGGCAGCCGCCGCTTCCCTCGCTGCATTCCCGCCTCCCGGGAGCCGTTTCCCATGGAAACGGAGTTTAGGAACGGGCTTGGAAACGCTGCAATTTCTGATCCTGCTATCCAACCCCGGGGGTTCCATTAAAAATCAGCCTCCCCCTCTTCCTTTTCCCGGGAAGTCACTGCCTCATCCAGCACCAAGGACAGGGACGGGTGAGGGGAATTCTTGGAATTGTCAGGGAGGAGAGCAGGATTTCATTAAGCGGCTTCTCCTGGGAGGGATGGAGGGAGCGGAACCAATAAAAACCGGGAATGCAGTCCTGAGGAGGGAGGGGAAGTGCAAGGAGTGCAGATGTGCTTGGGAAAAATAATTCCAGCTGCTCGCTGGTTTATTGGGAATTTGCCTGATGAAAATCATTCTCCAAAGGAGGAAAATCCCAGATTTTTAGGATTTTTCGGTGTCACAAAGGGCAGAGAGGGAAATCAATGGATGGAATTTGAATCATCCCAAATTTCTGGTGGCAAAGTAATTCCTGATGGCCTCCTGGCCTGGCCAGGGCTTGGGATGGGATCCTGGAATCCCAGATGGATTCAGGTGGGAAAGGACCTTAAATCCAATCTCATTTCAACCCTGACAATTCCCACTGTCCCAGGTTGCTCCAAGCCCCATCCAGCCTGGCCTTGGACATTCCCAGGGATCCAGGGGTGGCCACAGCTTCTCTGGGAATTCCAGCCCAGCTCCTTCCCACCCTCCCAGCCAGGAATTCCTTCCCAATATTCCCCCTATCCCTGCTCTCTGCCAAGGGGTGGAACTGGATGAGCTTTAAGGTCCCTTTCAACCCCAACCATTCCATGATTCCTTGATAAATGACACTCAGGATCCATCCAGAGGGATTTTTATGGAATTTGGGATGGAAAATGGAGGAAGGAGGAAGGGAGACCCTTCCTGGAGTCCTGAGATTCCGAGTGAACCCCCTTGTTCCCAAAATTCCTTCTCAGAGAGGAGTTGTGATGGGGATGGATCCAATCCCAGACTGGGAATGTACAGCTGGATCAGGGAAGGATCCAGGCAATCCTTGGAGCCGCTTCCCCATCCCAAAGGGGCTCCAGGAGAGCTGGGATTTGGGCAAGGGCTGGAGGGGCAGGAGGCAGGGAATGGCTTCCAGTGGGAAAGGGGAGCTTGGGATGGTGGGATCTTGGGAAGGGATTCCTGGCTGGGCTGGAATTCCCAGAGAATCCCTGGATCCCTGAGAGTGTCCAAGGCCAGGTTGGATCACCCTGGGATGATGGGAGGTGTCAGGATTGGAATGGGATCGGATTTAATTCCCTTCCCACTAAATCCCATCTGGAATTCAGCAATTCCACCCTGCACTCTGCTTCTCCCTATCCATGCTCAGATCAAACCAGATCCATCCCTGCTTTTGCCCCATCCCAAACTTCCCACGCTTTTCCAATCCCAGTTTCTCTTTGCACCCTCCGGACATTCCAGGCCGCCTCATCCCTTCAGAGCAGGAGCAACGGGATCAAGGCAAGGAACGCCGATATCCCTGATCCCACAGGTTCAGCGGAGACACGGATCCGGGAATGATGGGAATGTTGGCCTCGGTGACCCACCTGGATGGCGGAATTGTTGTCATCGATGAGCGTGTCCGTCACCTCCAGCTGCCCTTCCGCCACCACCTTCTGCAGGACCATCCGGAACGTCCCGATGAGCCTGCGGAGCAAAGGACAGGAAATCCCAGGAGTTCTCACTCACCGGGACCGGGTTTTCACTGGAAAAGGGATTTGCTTCCCGTTTTCCTTAGGAAGAGGGAGAGGTGAGATCCCAGATTGAGGCTCAGTGGAGGTGATGGAAAAAAGGAGAAGCTGAGAGAGGAACCATTCCAAGGGAATAGGAAAGAAGGAGATTTGGGAACCATCACTCTTAAATTCCTGGGATACCACTGAGGGATCCCAAAGACTTTTCCATATGGAATCTCCACAGTGGACACCTTTAATTGTGTGATATCCTTAAATTTCCATGCTGGTGATTCAAACAAGGAGCAGGGATTGCTCCTCATCCATCTGCACCAAGTCATGGAATCATGGAATGCGTTGGGTGGGAATGGACCTTGGAGCTGATCCTGATTCCTTCCACCATCCCAGGTGGCTCCAAGCTCCAATGACATGAAGGGATTGTTCCCAAAATCCAACCTGAACCTCCCCATGGCCATGCCTTCTCATCCTGTCCCTGTTCCCAGGGAACAGATCCCGATCCCTTCTGGCTCCTCCAGGGGAGTTGTGGAGAGGGAAAAGGTCCCCCCTGAGCCTCCTTTTCTCCAGGCTGAGCCCCTTCCCAGCTCCCTCAGCCTCTCCTGGGGCTCCATTCCCTTCCCAGCTCCCTCAGCCTCTCCTGGGGCTCCATTCCCTTCCCAGCTCCCTCAGCCCCTCCTGGGGCTCCATTCCCTTCCCAGCTCCCTCAGCCCCTCCTGGGGCTCCATTCCCTTCCCAGCTCCGTTCCCTTCCCTGGACACGCTCCAGCCCCTCCAGATCCCTGCAGGATTTCCACCTCCATCCCTCATTTTCCACATTCCAAGAACGGATCCACCCCTGCAGAGCTCTGTCTCCAAGGTGCCCAGCAGGATATGGAACAGGAAAATCTTTCCTTTGTTTGCTCCTGAATTCCCAACCCAGAAGAAATAATGCATCCCATGGAAACCAGTCCTTCTTCTCCAAGACGAGGAAAAAGCTGCTGCATCCACCTGGATTTCAGGGTTTGGAAAACAACATTATTCCCTGTCTGCCAGAGCAGCAGCAGCACTTTTGTTTTGGAAAGCATTCCTTGGGTTTATTCCATGGAATATCCTGAGATGGAAGGCTCCCATGAGGATCATCCAGGCCAATTCCAGCTTTTCCTCAGGATTGGAGCCTTCAGGGCCCAGATTCCTGCAGCTCTCTCTGGTTTTTTAACCTGTTTGGAATCCAGAACATTCCCTGCTCCTCTTGGATCCAGGTGGATCCAGGGGCTGTTGGCTCCCAGGTGCTCAATGCTTGGAGAGGGCTGAGGAAGGAACAGGAAATTCCTCCTGGGATATTCCCCCTGCAGAGCTGCTCCAGATCCAGGATCCAACATTGGGATCTGGAACTGCTGGAACGAGTCCAGAGGAGGCCCTGGAGCTGCTCCAAGGACTGGGAAGAGCTGGGAATGTCCACCTGGAGAAGGGAAGGATCCAGGGAGAGCTCAGAGCTCCTTCCAGGGCCTCCAGGGGCTCCAGGAGAGCTGGAGAGGGATTGGGGACAAGGATGGAGGGACAGGAGCCAGGGAATGGCTTCCAATGGGAAAGGGGAGCTTGGGATGGTGGGATCTTGGGAAGGAATTCCGGGCTGGGAGGGTGGAGAGGGGCTGGACTGGAATTCCCAGAGAAGCTGTGGCTGCCCCTGGATCCCTGGGAATGTCCCAGGCCAGGTTGGAAGGGGCTTGGAGCCACCTGGGATTGCAGAAGGTGTTAAGGTTGGAATGGGACAATCCTTAAGGTCCCTTCCCACCCAAACCATTCCATGAATCCCTGACAAAACCAGAGCCATTCCAAGCCCTGCAGCACAGGAGAGGGACAGACGGGATCTTGGGAAGGAATTCCCGGCTGTGGAGGTGGGGAGGGGCTGGACTGGAATTCCCAGAGAATCTCTGGATCCCTGGCAGTGTCCAAGGACAGGTTGGAGCACCCTGGGATAGCAGAAGGTGTCAAAGCTGGAATGAGACAATCCTTAAGGTCCTTTCCCACCCAAAGCATTCCATGAATCCCTGACAGAACCAGAGCCATTCCAAGCCCTGCAGCAGAGGGAGGGACAGATGGGACCTTGGGAAGGAATTCCCGGCTGTGGAGGTGGCCCAGGTTCCCCAGAGAAGCTCCTGTCCTTCCTGGGATCCTTCCCAAGCCGCTTCCCCCCGGCAGGATCCGAGCAAGACGGAATTAAAAATTCAGGAGCTGTCTGAGCCGCCGTTCAATTCCGAGTGTTCCATAATTCATCAGGGCCCTGCTCCCTCCCTTCCCCGCCGTTTGTGCTGATGGAAAAAAGGGAAATTTTCTGGGTCATCCGTAATTTTATCAGCCCTGAGCAGCAGCTCCGGTTTCCAACCCCAGCCAGGCTGGTTCAGCACCTGGAGCTCGCTCAAATCCCGGGATCAGGGAGTCCGGGATGCTCCAAACCCCGGGACACACCAGGATTTGCCCTCATGGTGCATCCCAAATTCCAGGGATGCCTCCTCTATGCCTGAGGCGATTCCAGGGACACTGGGGGGTTGGTGAATCCCATGAATCCGGTCAGGCTTTGCCAGCTCTGAAGTTTTCCAAGGGCCAGAATTCCAGGTGTCTGTGCCAGGAGCATCCTCCAGCCCAGGAAATCCCATTTTTCTGCCTCTGCTTCCTCAGTTTGGATGCTGCTTGATCCATGGGCAAGGTCTGTTCCTGAAGCCAGGGAGAGGCTCTTTTTTGGGAATGGCATCTCTATCCATGGATCCATGAATCCATCTATCAATCTATCCATCCATCCATCCATCCATCCATTCATGGATCCACAGACCCATCTACACACCCATGGATCCATCCATCCATGGATCCATCCATGGATCCATCCCTCCATCCATCATCCATCCATGGATCCCTCCCTCCCTCCCTCCCTCCATCCCATCCATCCATCTCCATCCATCCCATCCATCATCCACCCATGGATCCATCCATAGATCCATCCCTCCATCCATCATCCACCCATGGATCCATCCATGGATCCATCCCTCCATCCATCATCCATCCATGGATCCCTCCCTCCCTCCCTCCCTCCCGCCATCCATCCATCCATCCATCCATCCATCCATCCACAGATCCATCTATGCATCCATGGATCCATCCATCCCTCCGTCCATTCATTCATGGATCCATGGACCCATCTATCCCTCCATGGATCCATCCCTCCATCCATCCATCCATGGATCCATCTATGCATCCATAGATCCATCCATCCATCCATCTATGCATCCATGGATCCATCCATCCCTCATTCCATCCATCCATCCCCGGGAACTGATTTGAGCCAAACCCTGCGACCTCCATCCCAGTTTGTTCCCCACTTCCAGAAACCCCTGGAAATGTGGGATAAGCAAAGCAGAGGAATTCCACACCTTTTGTCCCCTTTTCCAAGGAATTATCCTGCTGAACCCTCATGGAATTGCCCAAGGCCAGGTTGGATCCCAGCACCCTGGGATGGTGGAAGGTGCCCATTCCAATTTGGAACCTGCAGCTTTTCCATGGATTTCCAAATCCCTGCTTGGGCAATCCTGATTAATTCCAGCCCCTTCCTCTTGCAGCTCCTGCCTGGAGCTTTCTCTGGAGCCTTTTTTCCCCTCTCCAGCTAAATTGCAGCTTCATCTGGAATTGTCTCAGACCGTGGAATTAGAGCTTCCAAAATCACTTCCCTCCTAATTATCCCCTTCCCACCACTTACAGGAATCCATAATTACTCCAGGTTCATTTTTCCCTGGAATACCTGGAGAAATGTGGGACACTCCAGCTGCTCCACCTCAGCAGCCTCCAGGTACTAAAAGTTCTCCAGCCAAGATTTTCCCCCTTTTTCTTTGGGAAACTCTTGCAGAAATCCCCAATAAACAGAAATTATTTTTTCTTTGGAAGGCAAGTGAAGTTTGTTCCCCCTTTTTACTTCAGGAAACTTTTGCAGAAATTCCCAATAAACAGAAATGATTTTTTCTTTGGAAGACAAGTGACGTTTCTTCCCCCTTTTTCTTTGGGAAACTCTTGCAGAAATTCCCAATAAACAGAAATTATTTTTTCTTTGGAAGACAAGTGACGTTTCTTCCCCCTTTTTCTTTGGGAAACCCTTGCAGAAATTCCCAATAAACAGAAATTATTTTTTCTTTGGAAGCCAAGTGACGTTTCTTCCCCCTTTTTCTTTGGGAAACTCTTGCAGAAATTCCCAATAAACAGGAATTATTATTTTCTTTGGAAGGCGAGTGGATAATGAGTGAAGTCAGCCCTGGGTATGGAAATATCCTGACAGGAAATTTAATTCGGGATGAGATTTTCAGTTTGGGTGTGCTCAGGCTCATGCTCCATGTTTGGATCGGTGTTGCTCCAAGTATGGATCCAGAAATGAAAAATTCCACAAAATCCAACACGGTTGGAGCTGAAGGGGTCACACCCGAGGGGCTGCAGGCAGGGATTGAGCACTGAGAATTCCACCCTGGAATTCCGGAATGCTTTGGGTGGGAAGGACCTGAAAGCTGATCCCACTCCAACCCCGACCTGCTGCAATCCCAGATTGCTCCAAGCCCCATCCAACATTTTTTTGGGAACTTCCAGGGATGGGACAGCTTCTCTGGGAATTCCATCCCATATCCTCACAGCCAGGAATTCCATCCCAAAATCCCACGTAACTGCTCCGTGTGGGGAGGGCAGTCGGATAACAGGGAACCCTCCAGCTCCAGAGTTAATTTTTTCCATTCTCCTGCTCCAGCAGGAGATCATTTTCCCTGGATGATTTTTATGGATAATTTTCCACAGATGATTTTTCCAGATAATTTTCCACAGATTATTTTTCTGGATAATTTTATGTGGATTATTTTTTCCAGATAATTTTCCACTGATTATTTTTCCAGATAATTTTCTGCAGATGATTTTCTGGACAATTTTCCATTGATGATTTTTATGGATAAGTTTCCACATATTATTTTTCCAGATAATTCTCCGATTATTATTCTGGATCATTTTCTGTGGATTATTTTTCTGGATAATTTTCCAGGTGTTATTTTTCCAGATAAATTTTCGCAGATGATTTTCCAGGTTTATTTTCCACAGATTATTTTTACGGATTATTTCCCACTGACTATTTTTCTGGATAATTTTCTTATTTTTCTGGAAAACTTTCCACATATTAAATTCTGGATAATTTTCCACAGATTATTTCTGTGGATAATTTTATGTGGATTTTTTTTCCAGATAATTTTCCACTGATTATTTTTCCAGATAATTTTCCACAGATGATTTTCCAGATAATTTTCCATTGATGATTTTTCTGGATGATTTTCCACATATTATTTTTCCAGATAATTCTCAGATTATTTTTCTGCATAATTTTCCATGTATCATTTTTTTCAGATAATTTCCCACTGATTATTTTTCTGGATAATTTTCTGTGGATTATTTTTCTGGATAATTTTCCAGGTATTATTTTTCCAGACATATTTCCACTGATGATTTTCCAGGTTATTTTCCACAGATTATTTTTACGGATTATTTCCCACTGATTATTTTTCTGGATAATTTTCCGCAGATGATTTTTCTGGAAAATTTTCCACATATTATTTTCTGGATAATTTTCCACAGATTATTTTTGTGGATAATTTTCTGCAGATGATTTTCTGGAAATTTTTCCACTGATTATTTTTTCCAGTTAATTTTCCACGGATGATTTTCTAGATAATTTTCCACAGATTCTTTTCCCAGATAATTTTCCACGGATGAAACAAGGATCCCTCTGGAGACACAAAGGACTCGAGCTGTGGGACCAAGCTCTGTTTCCATCCCGGACATTCCAGGGATGGATTTAACCCTTTGGAATCCAGATTTTGTGTCCCTGTCAGGTGACGGAGCCGCTCCCGCCTTTTCTCTGTGGGATGGGTTTTCCAATGGAAAATTATCTCTGCTCCGGATTTGGAATGTGGCTTTCGGCCTTTGGCTCCAAAAGAAAACAGGGACAAGGAGGGGACAGAACCCCCCGGAGAAAAAGCTCCTGGGTTTTGTGTGCATTCCTTAAGGATTGGGATTTCTGCCCGGTGTTATCCCTGTTTTCTGCACAAGGAAAACCTGCTCAGAAAGGCTCAAAAGTCCCAAAATTCCAAAAGTTTGGGAATAGGACGACAGGGATGATGCTCCATAGCCCCTGGATCACATCTTGGATTCATCCCTGGTTATGCCTCTGCTTTTTTCCCTGGATCTTCCCCTCTCCTGGGTGTGATTCCCATTCCCACATCCCTCAGAGTGTGGAAAAGCCCCGTGGTGGCTTTTCCTGCTCAAAACCCCCAAAAAATTGGGATCTCAAATTTCCTCCATCCAGCCTCTCCCAGGGCATGGAATTGTGGAAAAACATCCCAGGGAATTTCTCCCATCCCGGAGTGGTTCTGAAGGTCTCCCAGGAGACCACGGAAAACACCTGAATTCCAGCAGGATCCCGGTATTCCCACCAGGCCATCCCACCTCACACCAGGATTTTGCAGGATGGGGTTTTGATGGATTATTCCGTGCCATGGGAATCTCCCGGGTTTTATTCAGGATGTGGAGGCCCCACAATTTTTCATCCTGCTCTCATGTGAAGCTTTCCCAGTGGGAATTTCCACCTGGGAATGACCCACGGGCAGGATGTGGCTCCTGGATGCTTTGGATGTGTCCTGGAAAGATTCCCAGCTTGGAAATTCCCAATCCAGGAGATGGGGGCAGGATTTTTGGGATGCTGTTGCCCATCTGGGGGGGGTTAGGAGCTTCTCCCTCATCCCTTTTCCTTGGATACTCAGCACCCTGGGAATGCTCCCAGGGACCCTCCGGAGCCGGAATGAACCCACCAGGATCCAGAGGCACCTGGATGAGCCCGAACCGGGATCACATTCCCGGGAATTGTCTGCTGGTGACAGCCACAGGCACAGGGAACAAAGGGAGCCGCCGGGACGTGACTCCCTGCTCATTCCGGAGGGTCTGGATCAGGCCCTGGATCAGGTATCCCGCCTTTTTCCAGGCCTTTGATCAATGGCCCTCATCAGCTGCTCGTGAATTATTCATGGAGCGCCCGGATCAGCTTTCCCAAGCCTCTCCCTCCTCCTCTCCTCCTCCTCCAGTGGATTTGGAGCTCCAGCTCTGCCTCTGTTTTATGGGAATTCCTATTCCAGACATTCCTTCCTGGAGGGGTCTTCCCAATCCTCTCCTTCCTCCTCATTTCTGGGCAAGGAGGATGGGCTGGAATTACAGACCACGGGAATTCTTTTCCCACATTGTTACTGGCATTCCCGGAGGGGATGTTCCCAAAATTCTCCCTCCTCTCCTCCAATGGATTTGGAGGATGGGCTGGAGTTCCAGCACTGTCCTATTTTAATGGAATTTCTTTTCCCACTTATTCCTTGTATTTCCAGATGGATGTTCCCAAAATTCTCCCTCCTCTCCTCCAACTGATTTGGAGGATGGGCTGGAGTTCCAGCACTGCTCTGTCTTAATGGAATTTCTCTTCCCACTTATTCCTTGCATTCCTGAAGGGATGTTCCCAAAAATATCATGACCTTATCCGACTTAATCCTGGGTAAGGAAAACGGGCTGGGATTCCGACATTTCCTCAGTTTAGTGGGATTTCCTATTCCAAATATACCCAGCATTCCTGAAGGGATGTTCCCAACTCTCTCCCTCCTCTCCACTCTCCTTCTCCTCCAATTCATCCCTGGAAAAGGAGGATTTGCTGGAGTTCCAGCACTGCCTCTTTTAATGGAATTTCCTATTCCATACATTCCCAGCATTTCTGGAGGGATGTTCCCAGCACCAGCTCCTCTCTTCTCCTCCCAGCCAGGAATCCCTTCCCAAGATCCCACCATCCCAAGCTCCCCTTTCCCACTGGAAGCCATTCCCTGCCTCCTGCCCCTCCAGCCCTTGCCCAAATCCCAGCTCTCCTGGAGCCCCTTTGGGATGGGGAAGCAGCTCCAAGGATTCCCTGGATCCTTCCCTGATCCAGCTGCACATTCCCAGCTCTCCCAGCCTGCCATTGGACCCATCCCAACTCCTCTCTGGGAAGGAATTTCAGGATCCAGGGCCTTCATGTGGAATCTCAGGACTCCAGGAAGGGTCTCCCTTCCCTTTTCCATCCCCAAATTCCATAAAAATCCCTCAGGAGGGATCCTCAGTGTCTTTGATCCAAGAATGGTTTGGGATGGGATCCATGGTTCAATTCCACTCCTGAGTCACTTCCTGCTATCCCAGGGTGATCCAAATTCCCCCTGGGACACTGCCAGGGATCCAGGGATTCTCTGGGAATTCCAGCCCAGCCAGGAATCCCTTCCCAAGATCCCACCATCCCAAGCTCCCCTTTCCCACTGGAAGCCATTCCCTGCCTCCTGCCCCTCCAGCCCTTGCCCAAATCCCAGCTCTCCTGGAGCCCCTTTGGGATGGGGAAGCGGCTCCAAGGATTCCCTGGATCCTTCCCTGATCCCGGTGTCCACATGGATCCGTGTGGGAAGGGCCCTTAAATCCCATCCCATTCCAAGCCCAACCCTTCCCACTACCCCAGGTGGCTCCAAGCCTCATCCAACCTTTCCCTGGACACTTCCAGGGATGGGGCAGCCCCAGCTTCCCTGGACACAATCCATCCAACACCCACAGGAACTGGAAAACCCAGGAAAACAACATTCCAGCTGGACAATCCACCCAAAAATTCCAATTTCCTTCAAAACACGGAAAATTCATGGAAACAACCAGCACAACTTGGGAAAAACTCGGTGCTGAGCACCGCAGAATTCCTGGGGTGGATTCCTCACACCCTGACACCAGAAATTCCCAGGAAATTGGGAATTCCCTCCCAACTCCTAACGGAAGCGGAGCTGCCTCTTCCCGCGGGATGGAATCCGTGCGGGCCGTGGGAAGCAGGGACTGACCTGTTGGTGAAGACTTTGCTGTAGTTGAACACTTGGATCTCCAGGATCTCATTCCCGTCGATGTTGGTCGCCACCGGCCAGCGGAAAGTCTGGGAAAAGGAGGAGAGGGATGAGCAAAAATTGGTTGGAAAAAGGAGAAGAGGGATGAGCCAGGAGGATTTTGGGGAAAAGGAGGAGAGGGATGAGCCAGGATTGGTTGGGAAAAGGGAAGAGTTGGAAGGGAAAAGGAGGAGAGGGATGAGCCAGGAGGATTTTGGGAAAAGGAGGATATGGATGAGCAAAGGTTCATTGGGAAAAGGAGGAGAAGGCAGATCCAGGAGCATTTTGGGAAAAGGAGGAGAGGGATGGGCAGGATCAGGTGAGAAAAGGAGGAGAGGGATGAGCCAGAGCCAGTTGGGAAAAGGGGAGGGAAGAGCCAGGAGGATTTTCGGAAAAGGAGAAGACGGATGAGCCAGGATTTGTTGGGAAAAGAAGAGGGAAGAGCCAGGATAGTTTTGGGAAAAGGAGGAGAGGGATGGGCAGGATTACTTGGGAAAAGAGGAGGAAAGAGCCAGGACTGGTTGGGAAAAGGAGGAGATGGATGAGCCAGGATCAGGTGGGAAAAAGAGGAGAGGGGTGAGCCAGGATTGGTTGGGAAAAGGAGAGGGAAAAGCCAGGAGGGTTTTCGGAAAAGGAGAAGGATGAGCCAGGATCAGTTGGGGAAAGGATGGGAGGGATGAGCCAGGAGGATTTTTGGAAAAGGAAGAGATGGATGAGCAAAGATCACTTGGGAAAAGGGGAGGAAAGAGTCAGGAGGATTTTGGGAAAAGAAGGAGATGGATGAGCCAGGCAGGATGAGTTGGGAAAAGGAGAGGGAAGAGACAGGGTTGTTTGGGAAAAGGAGAAAGAAGAACCAGGACCATTCAGGAAAAGGACAAGGATGATCCAGGAGTTTTTGGGAAAAGGAAGAGAAGGATGAGCCAAGAGGATTTTGTGAAAAGGAAGCAATGGATGAGTAAAGATTTGCTGGGAAAAGGAGGAGAGGGATGAGCAAGGATCAGGTGGAAGAAGGAGAGGGATGAGCCAGGAGCAGCTGGGAAAAAGAGGAGAGGGATGAACCAAGAGTGCTCCAGGGAATGGCAGTGGAGGGGATGGAGAAAGGATTATTTTCCCAGGAAAAACGCAGCAGGGCTGTTTTACAGGAATGCCGTTAAGGATGTGCCCAATGCCAACTATTCCATGGATTCACACATGAAAAATATAAACAAGGGATGAAAATGGGAATACAGAACCAGGCTGGGAGAGCTGGGAATGTGCAGCTGGATCAGGGAAGGATCCAGGGAATCCTTGGAAAAAAATCCTGGAACCCCATCCCAAAGGGGCTCCAGGAGAGCTGGGATTTGGGCAAGGGCTGGAGGGGCAGGAGGCAGGGAATGGCTTCCAGTGGGAAAGGGGAGCTTGGGATGGTGGGATCTTGGGAAGGGATTCCTGGCTGGGCTGGGATTCCCAGAGAATCCCTGGCAGTGTCCAAGGAAAGGTTGGAGCACCCTGGGATGGCGGGAGGCGTCACAGTTGGAACTGGATAATCCTTAAATTGTAAATTCCCTCCCTTCCCAAACCATTCCATGATTCCATAAAACATGATCCCTTTCCTTTTTTTTTTAATTTTGCTTCCCAAGGCAAATCCCTCTGTCAGCCCAACCCTCTGGATTCATGGATTTCCAAACCCCCACAACTCCCAAATCCCCCCTTCCCAAGCCACTCCTGGTGCACCCCGGGTCGGGAATGTGCCAGAAGCAGCGGATCCGGAATCCAGGATCCCTCCCAGGAGGAGCAGAGCGGGATTGAAAACCACGGGAAGGGAATTTGCTCATCCAGCAGATTCCCAGGAAAAAACCGGTGCCTCCTCAGCACTTCCCGAGCTATTTATTCCCGAATTTAATTGGTCTGCAGAGTCAAGGAAGCAAAGGGAAAATTACTGGGATATAAAGGGAAATGGGAAATGGCACCAATGGATCCTGCAGCAGGATTTATCCCGAGCTCTCAATGTGGGGATGGAATTTCTCCTTGGTTTTTTCCCAAATGTTTTGGTGCTCCAGGGATTGGATCCGGTGGTCAAATCACCTGGAAATCCCAAGGTTATGGAATCAAGGAGTTGGAAAAATCCTTGGAGATCACCGAATCCAAGAATTCCCAGCGCTGCCGGGGGCCACCCTTGGTCCATCTCCCCACATCCATGTGGATTGAAATCCCTCTGGGAATTCCACCACTGGACAGCCCTTTCCAGGAAGGAATTCTGCAGGAATGCCAAATCTCTCTGGCCTGAGGAATTGTCCTATTCCCACTTTTCAGGGCTCTGCACCAGGAGAGCTCCTTTTCCCAGAGAGAGGAATTTCCCACAAAAATGGGAATTTTCCCAGCCAGGTTCCCTTGTCCCTGTCCAACCTCCATCCAAAAGGTGCTGGATGCGCTTTGGGATCCACCAAATCCCAGGAAATCCACTCCAAACCCAAGGAAAGGCAGAGGAAGTGGCAGCAATTGTGGGGGGTGACATCAAGGGATTCACTAAATTCTGGGATTGCGTTTGCCAAAGGAAAAGGGGGAAAATAACCCTGGAAAAGTCGTGGCTGGAGCCACAGCTTGATCCCAAGGGTTTTCCAAAAAAAAAAAAAACAATGGGAAACTGGAAGGGTCCTGGCACAGAATTCCCAGAAAAGTCGTGGCTGCCCATGGATTTCTGGAAGTGTCCAAGGCCAGGCTGGACAGGGCTTGGAATACCCTGGGATCAGGAAAAGTATCCCTGTCCCTGGAATGGGATGGGTTTTAAGGTCTCTTCCCACCCAAAATTCCATGGTTTGTGTTTCCTGGAATTTGCAGGAGCAGCTCCTGCCTCAGGGCCTGTTCGAAATTATCCCAGGAAATTTCATCTCCCAGGAATTTGGGCTCCTTCATTCCCAGAGATTCCCTTCCCTCCCAGGCTGGGGGGGATCTGCAGGAAAAGCCTTTCCAAGATTAAATCCTTCGGGATTTCAGCACGGAACACAAACATTCCTGATTAATTGGGGAGCTGTGCGCAGCCTCTGGAATATTCCAGGATCCGGGGCAGCACAGGGTTTGCAGAATTCTTCAAGGAATGAAAGAGAAAATAATTGGAAAAGAAACGGAGCGGAACCAAACAAATGGAAACCGCTGGGGTTTGAAATCCAAATCCTGCCTGGAGGCGGATCCTGATTTATGGAAAGAGGGGGCAGGAAAAGAGGGAATTAACATGGAAAAGAGGGGGCAGGAAAAAAGGGAATTAACATGGAAAAGAGGGGGCAGGAAAAAAGGGAATTAACATGGAAAAGAGGAAAAAAGGGAATTAACATGGAAAAGAGGGGGCAGGAAAAGAGGGAATTACCACGGAAAAGAGGAAAAAGGGAATTAACATGGAAAAGGGGGGGCAGGAAAAAAGGGAATTCACACGGAAAAGAGGAAAAAAGGGAATTAACATGGAAAAGAGGGGGCAGGAAAAGAGGGAATTAACATGGAAAAGAGGGGGCAGGAAAAAAGGGAATTCACACGGAAAAGAGGAAAAAAGGGAATTAACATGGAAAAGAGAGGGCAGGAAAAGAGGGAATTAACATGGAAAAGAGGGGGCAGGAAAAGAGGGAATTCACATGGAAAAGAGGGGGCAGGAAAAAAGGGAATTAACATGGAAAAGAGGGGGCAGGAAAAAAGGGAATTCACATGGAAAAGAGGAAAAAAGGGAATTAACACGGAAAAGAGGGGGCAGGAAAAGAGGGAATTAACATGGAAAAGAGGGGGCAGGAAAAAAGGGAATTCACACGGAAAAGAGGAAAAAAGGGAATTAACATGGAAAAGAGGGGGCAGGAAAAAAGGGAATTAACACGGAAAAGAGGGGGCAGGAAAAGAGGGAATTAACATGGAAAAGAGGAAAAAAGGGAATTAACATGGAAAAGAGGGGGCAGGAAAAGAGGGAATTAACATGGAAAAGAGGGGGCAGGGAAAAAGGGAATTAACATGGAAAAGAGGAAAAAAGGGAATTAACATGGAAAAGAGGGGGCAGGAAAAGAGGGAATTACCACTGAAAAGATGGGGCAGGAAAAAAGGGAATTCACATGGAAAAGAGGGAATTAACATGGAAAAGAGGGGGCAGGATAAAAGGGAATTACCACGGATTTCCTCAGCTCTGACATCACAGAATCCAAGGATTATTCACGTTGGGAAAACCCTCTGGGATCGTTGAATCCAAGACATGGGAATAGAACAATTCCTGGAGTGCCACATCCAGGAAATCCTTGGAAACCTCCAGGGATGGGGACTCCAAACCTCCCTGGGAGCCCTTCCCAAGGCCTGGCCGCCCTTTCCATGAGGAATTATTCCCAAAATCCGGCCTCAAATTCCCTGGCACAGCCTGAGGCCGTTTCCCCTTGTCCTGTCCCTATTCCCGGGAAGCAAAGCCTGACTCCCGTCCTGCTCCAGGATTTGGGATCTGTCCTGGATAATCCGAGTGGTTTGAACTCCAAATATTCCCAGGAATTCCCTGTGCCCACAGGAGGGTGGAGATTCCCTGGATATTCCCTCAGCAGGAAGGATTTGATCCCTCCATGGCATGGCAGAGCCTGTGGCTGCTCCAGGAGGGGTTTGTTTCCCTGAAATTTCTGGAATTCCAGGCTGGACACAGCTCCTGATCCAAACATGATCCCAACCATTCCCAAATATGGTTTTCCAATGGCATGTGGTGAATCAGGGGGGGAAAAATCCCACAGGGCTGGTGGGAGATGGAGTTGGATGGGGCTTGGAGGGGGAAAAATTCCCAAAAATTTGGGATATTCCAGCCCTGGAAGCGTTCACGGGAGGGTTTGGGTGGGAAGGGAAATTAAATCCCATCCCATTCCATGGGCAGGGAAATTTCCCTATCCCTGTTTGCTCCAAGGCTTTTCCTTGGACACTTCCAGGGATCCAGGGGCAGCCACAGCTCCTCTGGGAATTCTGTGCCTGAAGGAAAAAGAAGGAATTTCAGGAGGAGGAAAAAATCCCAACTTTTTCCTCCTGAGACAAAGGAAAATGGAGCCAAAATCCCAGCAGGATTTTCCCAGCTTGGACGAACATTTTTTCCTGAAATTCAGGGCAGAAAACATGGAAATTTTTATGTTTTTAATTTATCCCTCAATCCTGAAAAATTCCATAGGGATTTTCCCACCTGTGTCCAGCCAGGAATCCCGTTTGGTACCTGCCAGGAGAAATCTTGGAGCTGACAAAAAAGATGCCAAGAAAAATTTGGGAACAGGGATTTCACCAGGACTGGAAATCCTGGGTATCCACCTGGACACGGAATCCTGGGAAAACAAGTGGGATTTTTGGGATAAAAACAATGGAAAAAATTCTCCTACCTCATCAAACTTGGCCTCGTCCTCGCAGTTTTCCAGCACTCGAGTGTAAAAGGAAAGTCCTGGAAAATAAAAAGAAGGAAAAGAGGTGGATAAAGAGCTGGGAGACCTGGTGACACCCTGGAATTTTGGGATCTGGATGGAAAAATCCCACTGGAATTCCACATCCTGGGAGAGACCCCTTGATCCTGTGGCACCTCCCTGCTCCAACCCTTCCCAATCCAGGAGCATCCAGACTTTTCCTGAAGGTGGAATCGTTATCCATCGGTTTTCCAGGGGGTATCCATGAGTGATATCCCTCATTTTCCAGCCCCATTCCCGAGAGGAAGCCTCTCCTGGCAGCTCCTTGTCATCCATTAACTCCCAGCTCCCTAATTAGCTCCGGACACAAACGCAATTAAGCCGGGATGAAGTGGGAATTCCCGTGGGAAAGCGACTCTGGAGCAGAGCTCAGATCCTGCTGGAGCGTCCCAAAAAATGGGCCGGGTGATGGAAATTCCCTATTTTCCTGCCTTTTCCACAAAGCCAGGCTGAAAAGATGGAATTCCCAGAAAATCCTGGAGTCATCTCTGGTTTTTCCCATGTTTTCATGGATCTGGGAGCCCTTTGGATGTCCCAGGATTCGATCCCATTCCCAAATCCCTGATGGAAAACCGGGACAATCCTAAAGGCAAAGCTGAAAGCTCTGGATCCTCACAGGATACCTTGGGAATGTAGGACTCAAATCCAAAGCTGTGGATGGAGAGGAATCCCTGATATTCCAGGATTTTGGCCATGGAATCCATTCATCCAAAGCCAGGATGAAAAGCCAGAATTCCCTGAAAATCCTGGAGTCATCCCTGTTTATTTCCATATATTTTTCCAAATGGATCTGGGAGCCTTTTGGAGCCATCCGGATGCAGTCCCATTCCCAAATCCCTGATGGAAAACTGGAGGAATCCTAAAGGCAAAGCTGAACCTCCACTCTGGATCCTCACAGGATCCCTTGGGAATCCTGTAGGATTCCCTTGGGAATATGGGAGCCAAATCCAAAGCTGAGGGTGGAGAGGAATCCCTGATATTCCAGGATTTTGGAGCAGATTTTGGCCATGGAATCTGCCTTTTCCCTCCACTTCCAGAGCGGGATCCACTGCCAGCCCTCCCTGGCTGCTCCAATGGATCCGGAATTCCATTTGTGCCTCAGTTTCCCCCAGTTTGGAAAACGCTGCGGCTCCCAGGATTCCCAGGAGAGGAGGAGCAGCATCACTTCCCACTCCAGCCTCGGGAATGTTTTATCCCAGATTTCTCTCCTTCCTCTCCCACCCAGGAGCTCCGGCGGATCCCTCGGGATGTGCCGCCGGATGGGGCTGGGATGGGGAAAGGAATCCCATCCAGGAAAACCTCAGGAATGAGGAATATCCAGCTGAGAGCTGGGATCCTGAGCTCCTCATTCCATGCTCAAGCATTCAAAGCTTTTCCAGAGGCGCTGGAAAAGTTTTTCCTGATGGATTTAGAGACTGAGCTCCAACCAGAAACATTCCAGGCCTGGAATTCCAGGTCAGTGTGCCTGGAATCCATCCTATCCCACCCCGGGGCAGGACAGGGCCTGGATGAAGGAAGGAACCGTGGAAAATTATTTGGGAATTATTTTTCTTGGAAAACTCCTCTCGGACTGAGTCCGGCATTCCCTGATCTGTGTCCCCAAGTGTGACATCCACAGGGATTTTGATCCCTTTGGGAATGGGGATCCCACAGCCCTGGGCTGCTCCTTCCAGGCAGGAATTATTCCCAAGGAATGATTCCCATGGACACTGCCACTTCCAGTCAGGAATTTTTCCCAAGGAATGATTCCCATGGACACTGCCCCTTTCCAGGCAGGAATTATTCCCAAGGAATGATTCCATGGGTGCTGCCCTTTCCAGGTGGGAATTATTCCCAAGGAATGATTCCCATGGGTGCTGCCCCTTTCCAGGCAGGAATTATTCCCAAGGAATGATTCCCATGGGTGCTGCCCCTTTCCAGGCAGGAATTATTCCCAAGGAATGATTCCCATGGACACTGCCGCTTCCAGGCAGGAATTATTCCCAAGGAATGATTCCCATGGACACTGCCACTTCCAGTCAGGAATTTTTCCCAAGGAATGATTCCCATGGACACTGCCCCTTTCCAGGCAGGAATTATTCCCAAGGAATGATTCCCATGGACACTGCCACGTCCAGGCAGGAATTTCTCCCAAGGAATGATTCCCATGGGTGCTGCCTTTCCAGGCAGGAATTATTCCCAAGGAATGATTCCCATGGCTGCTGCCTCTTCCAGGCAGGAATTTTTCCCAAGGAATGATTCCCATGGGTGCTGCCTTTCCAGGCAGGAATTATTCCCAAGGAATGATTCCCATGGCTGCTGCCTTTCCAGGCAGGAATTTTTCCCAAGGAATGATTCCCATGGACGCTGCCGCTTCCAGGCAGGAATTTTTCCCAAGGAATGATTCCCATGGACACTGCCGCTTCCAGGCAGGAATTATTCCCAAGGAATGATTCCCATGGGCGCTGCCCCTTTCCAGGCAGGAATTTTTCCCAAGGAATGATTCCCATGAGTGCTGCTCCTTTCCAGGCAGGAATTATTCCCAAGGAATGATTCCCATGGGGCTCAGGGCAGCCTGGGTTTAATCCAAGGGCCAAAATTCCATCATGGATTTAAGGAATAGCTCGGAGAGGACCAGGACACTTCCCAGGTAGCATTCCCAAATTTTCCTGGAGCGAGGGAGCAGCAGAGAATTCCCGGGGAAACTAAATGAGGAAGGAGATCTCAGAGCAGGTGGATTGGGATGAGCTTTAGGATCCTTTTCATCCCAAATCATTCCATGATTCCAAGATCATGAAAAATTCCCATTTTTCTGTTCTGGAATCCATGGCATGCCAGAAAGATCCTGAAGGATTGTCCCGCTAATTTATCCTTACGGATTTTTCCCATCCCCTCATCCCGAGCCGGCTCCTGCATCCCATGGAATATTCCAGACCGGATTCCGGCCCCAGAGCTCTCCCACATCCCAAAACATTCCAGCTGCGTGTCCAGGAGGTTCCCAGTGATCACCCCTGGAATTCCCAGTCTGCACGGAGCTGCTCCCTCAATTTCCCGTTGGATACAAGGAATTTGGGAAAGACACCCAGAGCCTTTGGAGGGGAATTTTTATCCCTATGGATCTGAGGTTTGGTGCAGCTTTGGAGCTGGGAATGAGCCCAAAGCCTGCTCAGGAATTTGGGAAAGATGTGGGAAACTTTGGAGCTGAAGGTTTTCCATGTGGATCCAAGGTTTGCTGAGCTTTGGATGAGCCCAAATCCCTCTCCAGGCACATCCAAGGGATGGATCCATCTGGATCCACTTCCCAGATCCAACCACATCTGGAATTTCTTCCCGAGCTGCTTCCAGCCCCTTTTAGCAGCTGGATTTTCCTGGCCAGGGCCTGGATGAGCCTGGGAAAAGGAATTCCCGCCTGGAAGCATCAGGCATTGGCTGCATCCCGGCGTGACCCTAAATCCCCTTTTCCATGGGAATTTGTGGATGGAAAAGGGCAGGAAAAACCCTCAGGACCCTGATCCAACCATCCTGGAAATTCCTTCCTTGGAATTCCAGAATCCCAGAATGTGTTGGGTGGGAAGGGACCTCCTTCAATCCTATGATCCCATTCCAATCCCAATATCCCAGGGTGCTCCAACCTTTCCTGGGACACTGCCAGGGATCCAGGGATTCTCTGGGAATTCCAGCCCAGCCAGGAATTCCTTCCCAAGATCCCACAATCCCAAGCTCCCCTTTCCCAGTGGGAAGCCATTCCCTGTTTTCCAGTCCGGACCCAAAGCAGGGACAGATCCCAAAATTCCCAAAATCCCACTGAGAATTTGGGCCGGATTCAGGAGCAGGAATGTCCAGAACCAGAAATTTGGGATCTCCCAGGGCTCCATAGTGGATTTTCTGGGAATTCCACTTTTTTCCAGGGATGTTCTTGGAGCTGGAAGCACGACAGGGAGCTGACGGTTAATTATCCCTGATTAATGATGCCGAGCTCATTAAGAGCAGGGAAAGCTGATCCAGGCTGGCAATGGAATTCCTGGAATTCCCCTGCAGAGGTGGGATCACCATTCCAGCCTTTTTTTCACTGACAGAATTCCTTGAATTCCTCGGCTGAGCTGGGATCCCTGTTCCTGCCTTTTTTTTTCACTTATGGAATTCCTGGGATTCACCTGGGATCGCTGTTCTTGCCTTTTCTACACAATGGAATTCCTGGAATTCCTCGGCTGATCTGGGATCCCTGTTCCCGCTTTTTTCTCACTTACAGAATTCCTGGAATTCTCCTGCTGAGCTGGGATCCCTGTTTCTGCTTTTTTCTCACTTATGGAATTCCTCAGCTGAGTTGGGATCTTTGTTCCCGCCTTTTTCTCACTGATGGAATTCCTGGAATTCCTCGGCTGAGCTGGGATCACTGTTCCTGCCTTTTTCTCACTGATGGAATTCCTGGAATTCCTGGATTTTCCCTGCTGAGCTGGAATCGCCATTCCCATCCCCATCCCACTCTCCCTCCATGGATTCCCGGCCTCTGGAAAAACTGGGATCCCATCCCGAGCTTTTCCCAAGCCTTGGAAAAACTCCGGCAGCTCCGGAACTTCCACAGCCCTGGGGGAATTTTTGCTCCTTCCCAAGGAAATCTTTGGATCTGCTGCGGATCCCGGTGGGAATTTCACCTTGGGAATCCATCCCCCTTTTCCCTGGATAAACCTGAGGGGAAGGGATCCCAAAAGGAGCAGGTTTGGGGTCGTGCGTGGGGAAACTGAGGCAGGGATGGATGGTGGGATTCCCCAAATCCTGTCCCTCAAATTCCACCCCCAAATCCGGACCCCAATTCCCGATTGCCAAATCCTGTCCCTCAAATTCCACACCCAAATTCCACACCCAAATCTTGCTCCCCAAATCCTACCCAAAATCCTTTCCAAATCCCGATCCCCTAAATCTTTCCTCAATCTTCTCCCCAGTTCCTGCACCCCAAATCCCACCTCCTCAAAATCCTATCCCCCAAATTCTGCACCTCCAAATCCTGCCCCTCAATTCCCATTTCCCAAATCCTGCTCCACCAATCTGCCCCAAACCTGCACCCAAATCCTGTCCCAATCCATCCCAATCCCAAACCTCCAAATCCTTTCCCTCAAATCCTTCTCCTCAGTTCCTGCACCCCAAATCCACTCCCAAATCCTCCCAAATCCTGCTCAATCCTCACCCAAATTCCATCCCCAAATCCTGTCCCTCAAATTCCACACCCAAATCTTGCTCCCCAAATCCTGCTCCCCCAAAATCCTGTCCCCAAATCCCACCCCAAAATCCTGTTCCCAAATCCCACTCCTCAAATCCCGATCCTCTAAATCCTTTCCCTCAAATCCTTCTCCCCAATTCCTGCACCCCAAATCCCACCTCCCCAAAATCCTATCCCCCAAATCTGCACCTCAATTCCCATTCCCAAATCCTGCTCACCAATCCTGCCCTCAAATCACCCAAATCTGTCCCAAATCCTGCTCCCCAAAATCCTGTCCCAAATCCCAAACCTCCAATCTTCCTCAAATCCTCCCATTCCTGCACCCCAAATCACTCCCAAATCCTCCCCCAAATCCTCCAAATCTCATCCAAATCCTCCCCCAAATCCTCCACCTCAAATCCCCACCTTCCAATCTATGCCCACTCTGCCCTCAAATCCCTCTCCCAAATCCACCCTCCAAATTTCCTCAAAATCTGCACCCAAATCCTCTCCACCATAATCCGTCCCCAAATTCCCTCCCAAATCCTGTCCTCCAAACCTGACTCCAATTCCCTCAAATCCATCCTTCTGCCCCAATTCCTGCCCTCAATTCCCATTCCCAAATCCTGCTCACCATCCTCCAAACCCTGCCCCAAATCCTGCTCCCCAATCCTGTCCCCAAATCCCATCCCAAATCCTGTCCCAAATCCCCATCAAATCCTGATCCTCCAAATCCTTTCCCTCAAATCCTTCTCCCCAATTCCTGCACCCCAAATCCCACCTCCCCAAAATCCTCTCCCCCAAATTCTCCTCCCAAAATCCTGTCCCCCAAACCCTGCACCTATCCCAAATACCTGTCCCTCAATTCCTGCTGCTCAATTCCCACTTCCCAAATCCTGCTCCACCAATCCTGTCCCTCAGCACCCCAAATCCTGATACCCCAAATTCCACTCCCCCAAATCTTGAACCTCCAAATCCTTTCCCTCAAATCCTTCTCCCCCAATTCCTGCGCACCAAATCCCGCTCCCCAAATCCTTCTTCCCCAATTCCTGTCCCAAATTCCCGCTCCCCAAAATCCTATACCTCCAAACCCTGCCCTCAAAATCCTGATCTTAAATCCCTCAATTCCCACTTCCCAAATCCTGCTCCACCAATGCTATCCCTCAAATCCTCATCCCAAATCCTTCTTCCCCAATTCCTGTCCCCCAAATCCTGTCCCAAATTCCTGCTCCCCAAAATCCTACCCCAAACCTGCCCCCAAATCCCGATCCTAAATCCCTTACCCCCAATTCCTGTCCCTCAACTCCCACTTCCCAAATCCTGCCCCACCAATCCTGTCCCTCAAACCCTGCACCCCAAATCCTGTCCCCAAATCCTGCTCCCCCAAAATCCTGTCCCCAAATTCCACTCCCCAAATCCTTCTCCCGCAATTCCTGCGCACCAAATCCCGCTCCCCAAATCCTTCTTCCCCAATTCCTGTCCCCCAAATCCTGTCCCAAATTCCTGCTCCCCAAAATCCTATACCTCCAAACCCTGCCCTCAAAATCCCGATCCTAAATCCCTCAACTCCCACTTCCCAAATCCTGCCCCATCTCCTCAATCCTGCATCCCCAAAATCCTGCCCCATCTCTCCCAAATTCCTGCCTCCCAATTCCCTGTCCCCCAATCCCATTCCCCCAATTTCTGCTCACTCAAATCCGCTCCCAAATCCCTCTCCCTCAATTCACGTCCCCATCCTCCTGCCCCCAAATCCTGATCCCAAATTCCACTCCCAATTCTCACCCTCCCCAATCTCCGTCCCACCAAATTCCCCAATCCTGTCCCCAAATTCCTGCCCCCAATCCCTCTTCCCCAAATCCCACCCCCCAATTCCGCTCCCTCAAATTCCTCCATCCCAATTCCTGATCCCTCAATCCCTCCTCCCACCTAATCCTGATCCCAAATCCCGCTCCCAATTCCTGTCCCCAAATCCCTCTCCCCAATTCCGCAATCCCTCCCAATCCCTCTCCCCCCAAATCCTGACCCCAATTCCCACCCCCAAATCCATCCTCCCCCAATTCCTGCCTCCCAGTCCCTTTCCCCTAAATCCCGATCCCAAAATTCCCGCTCCCCAAATTCCTCTCCCCAATTCCCAATCCCTCAATTCCTCTCCCCAATTCCTGATCCCTCAATCCTTCTCCTCCCAATCCCTCTCCCCCAAATCTTGATCCCAATTCCAGCTCCCCGATTCTCGACCCCCCCAATCCCTCTCCCCCAAATTCCTCTCCCCAAATTCCTGCCTCCCAGTCCCTTTCCCCGAAATCCCGATCCCCCAATTCCCGCTCCCCAAATCCCTCTCCCCAGTTCCTGATCCCTCAATCCCTCTCCCCCAAATCCTGACCCCAATTCCCGCTCCCCAATTCCTCTCTCCCAATTCCTGCCTCCCAGTCCCTTTCCCCTAAATCCCGATCCCCCAATTCCCGCTCCCCAAATTCCTCTCCCCAATTCCTGATCCCTCAATCCCTCTCCTCCCAATCCCTCTCCCCCAAATCTTGATCCCAATTCCCGCTCTCCAATTCCTGATCCCCCAAATCCCTCTCCCCCAAATCCTGATCCTCCCCCAATTCCTGCTTCTCAGTCCCTTTCCCCTAAATCCCGATCCCCCAATTGCCGCTCCCCAAATTCCTCTCCCCCAAAATTTGATCCCAATTCCCGCTCTCCAATTTCCAATCCCGCAAATCTCGATCCCCCAATTCCCACTCCCCAGATTCCTCTCCCCAGTTCCTGATCCCTCAATCCTTCTCCCCCCAATCACTCCCTCCCAAATCCCTCTCCCCAATTCCCAATCACCCAAATCCCCCTCCCCAAATCCCTCATCCCCAATTCCCGCTCCCGGTACCCCGGAACGCCGCCTTGGCGATGCGGTCGCCTTTGCCGCGGAGGCCGGAGACGGAGCGGAGCTGCAGCACCAGAGCCATGGCGGGACCGTGCGGGGCTGGGGACGGAGCCGCGGCCACCGGGGCGGGCTCGGCGCCGGGCCCGTGCGGATCCAGGCGCTCGGGGCGGGCCCGGGGCGGGCTCGGAGCAGAGCCCGGGGCGCTTCGGGGCGCTCGGTGCGGTGCCGGTGCCCGATGCGATCCCGGTGCGGTGCCGGTGCCCGATGCGGTCCCGTGCGGTGCCGGTGCCCGATGCGATCCCGGTGCGGTGCCGGTGCCCGATGCGGTCCCGGTGCTGGGGGCGGAGCTCGGGATGGTCCCGGGATGGTCCCGGTGCAGAGCCCGAGGTGGTCCCGGGGTGGTCCGGGTTCCAAATGCGGTCCCGGGGCGGGCTCGGTGCGGAACTCGGTCTGGTCCCGGGGTGGTCCCGGTGCCCGATGCGGTCCTGGAGCGGTCTCGGAGCGGAGCCCGAGGTGGTCCCGGGGCAGTCCCGGTGCCTGATGCGGTCCTGGAGCGGTCCCGGTGCAGAGCCCGGTGCGGACCGAGGTGCTCGGTGTGGTCCGGTGCAGCGTCCGGGACCTGATGCGGTCCCGGTGCGGAGCCCGAGGTGCTCCCGGGGCTTGATGCGGTCCCGGTTCTTTGATGCGGTCCCGGTGCTGGGTGCGGAGCCCGGTGCGGAGCCCACTGAGGTGCTCGGAGCCTGACGCGGTCCCGGTGCGGTCCCTGGGCCGGTTCTGGCGGCGGTCCCGGTCCTATCCCCGTGCCGCGCTCCGGAGCTCGGCTCGGTGCGGTCTCGGAGCTTCCCCCGCTCCCGGCGCTGAATTATTCAGCAGCGGGGCCGCCCCTCCTCCCCTCCCCTCCCTCCTTCCTTCCTCCCCTTTCTCCTCCTCCTCCTTGCCCTCCCTCCTCCTCCCCTTCCTTCCCTCCCCTCTTCTCTTTTTTCTTTCCTTTCCCTTTCCCTTTCCCTTTCCTTTCCTTCCTTTTTCCTTTCCTTTTTTCCTTTTTCTCTTTTTCCTTTCCTTTCCTTTTCCTCTTTCCTTTCCTCCTTCTTCCTTTCCTTTCCTTTCTCCTTTCCTCTTTCTTTCCTTTCCTTTCCTTTCCTTCTTCCTTTCCTTTCCTTTCCTTTCCTTTCCTTTCCTTTCCTTTCCTTTCCTTTTCCTTCTTTCCTTTCCTTTCCTTTCCTTTCCTTTCCTTTCCTTTCCTTTCCTTTCCTTCTTTCTTTTTTCCTTTCCTTTCCTTTCCTTTCCTTTCCTTTCCTTTCCTTTCCTTTTTCCCTTTCTTCCTTTCCTTTTTATCTTTCCTTTCCTTTCCTTTCCTTTCTCTTTCTTTACTTTCCTCCTTTCCTTTCCTTTCCTTTCCTTTCCTTTCCTTTCCTTTCCTTTCCTTTTCCTTTCTTTCCTTTCCTTTCCTTTCCTTTCCTTTCCTTTCCTTTTCCTTTCCTTTCCTTTCTTTCCTTTCCTTTTCCTTTCCTTATTTCCTTTCCTTTCCTTTCCTTCTTGAAATTTCCTTTCCTTTCCTTTCTTTCCTTTCCTTAATTTCCTTCCTTTTCCTTTCCTTTCCTTTTTTCCTTTCCTTGAATTTCCTTTCCTTTCCTTTTTTCCTTTCCTTTAATTTTTTCCTTCCTTTCCTTTCCTTTCCTTTCCTTTCCTTCCTTTCCCTTTCCTTTCCTTTTTCCTTTCCTTTCCTTTTTCCTTTCCTTTCTTTCCTTTCCTTCTTAAATTCCTTTCCCTTCTTCTTTTCCTTTCCTTCCTTTCCTTCCTTTCCTTTCCTTCTTTCTTCCTTTCCTTTATTTTCCTTTCCTTCCTTCCTTTCCTTTCCTTCCTTCTTTCCTTCCTTTCCTTTCCTTCTCCTTCCTTCCTTTCCTTTCCTTTTCTTTCCTCTTTCCTTCCTTCCTTTCCTTTCCTTCTTTCTTTTTTTTTTTCCTTTTTTTTTTTTCCTTCCCCTTTCCTTTCTCTTCCTTTCTTTCCTTCCTTCTCTTCCTTTCTTCCTTGAAATTTTCCTTTTCCTTTCCTTGAAATTTCCTTTCCTTTTATTTCCTTTTCCTTTCATTTCCTTTCCTTTCCTTTCCTTTCCTTTCTTTCCTTTCCTTTCATTTCCTTGAAATTTCCTTTCCTTGAAATTTCCTTTCCTTTCCTTTCCTTTCCTTTCCTTGAAATTTCCTTTCCTTGAAATTTCCTTTCCTTTCCTTTCCTTTCCTTTACTTTTCCTTTCCTTTCCTTTCCTTTCCTTTTCCTTTCCTTTCCTTTCCTTTTCCTTTCCTTTCCTTTCCTTTCCTTTACCTTTCCTTTCCTTTCCTTTCCTTTCCTTTCCTTTCCTTTCCTTTCCTTTCCTTTCCTTTCCTTTCCTTTCCTTTCCTTTCCTTTCCTTCCCTTCCCTCTTTTTCCTTTTTTCCCCTTTTTCCCCTTTTCTCCCTTTTCCTTCCCCCCCCCTTTTCCCCTTTTTCCCCTTTTCCCTTCCCAGCTGCAGGAATTTGGGAATGGGGAAACTGAGGCAGAGCTCCATGGGATCCGCACTGCCCGCCCTTCCCAAAAAAAATCCCTGGAATGTCTTGGAAAAGCCGAGCCGGACCCAGCTCCATGGGGAGGAGTGAGAGGGAAAGAAACCTCCGGGAATCCTGGAATTCTTGGGGGCTGGAAAAGCCCTCGGAGCCTGGACCTGATCCAGGTCTCCCCAAATCCACAGGGATTTGAAATCCCCCCGGGAATGGGGATTTAAACCCATTCCAGGCAGGAATTGTTCCCGATATCCCAGAAACCTCCCCTGGCACGGCTGGAGGCCGTTCCCTCATCCCGTCCCTCATTCCCTGGGAGCAGATCCCGATCCCGCCCGGATTCCAGCCGGGAATTCCCTCGGGAATTTACAGTCCTGGGGTGAGATGGGGAGGGATTCCCAAAAAATCCCAAATCCCATGGATTCACAGGTGGGAATGCCCAGGTGTGTCCTGGGATTCCCAAAAAATCCCAAATCCCATGGATTCAGAGATGGAATGCCTAGGTGTGTCCTGGGATGGGGCAGAATTCCCAAAAAATCCCAAATCCCATGGATTCATAGCTGGGAATGCCCAGGGATTCCCAAAAAATCCCAAATCCCATGCATTCACAGTTGGGAATGCCCAAGTGTGTCCTGGGATTCCCAAAAAAGCCCAAATCCCATGGATTCACAAGTGGGAATGTGGGATGGGGAGGAATTACCAAAAAATCCCATGGATTCATAGCTGGGAATGCCCAGGTGTGTCCTGGGTGGGGAGAGATTCCCAAAAAATCCCAGATCCTATGGATTCAGAGGTGGGAATGAGGGATGGGGCAGAATTCCCAAAAAAAACCCACAAATCCCATGGATTCAGAGGTTGCAATGCCCAGGGATTCCCCAAAAATCCCAAATCCCATGGATTCAGAAGTGGGAATGTGGGATGGGGCAGAATTCCCAAAAAATCCCATGGATTCAGAAGTGGGAATACCCAGGTGTGTTCCGGGGTTCCCAAAAGAGCCAAAATCCCATGGATTCAGAGGTGGGAATGCTGGATGGGGAGGAATTCCCAAAAAATCTCAGAACCCATGGATTGACAGGTGGGAATGCTGGATGGGGCAGAATTCCCAAAAAATCCCAAATCCCAGGGATTCACAGCTGAGAATGCCCATGTGTCCTGGGATTCCCAAAAAATCCCAGATCCCATGGATTCACAAGTGGGAATGTGGGATGGGGAAGAATTCCCAAAAACTCCCATGGATTCAGAGGTGGGAATGCTGGATGGGGAGGAATTCCCAAAAAATCTCAGATCCCATGGATTGACAGGTGGGAATGAGGGATGGGGCAGAATTCCCAAAAAATCCCATGGATTCATAGCTGGGAATGCCCAGGTGTATCCTGGGTGGGGAGAGATTCCCAAAAAAGCCCAGATCCCATGGATTCAGAGGTGGGAATGTGCAGGTGCATCCTGGGGTGGGGGGCAGAATTCCCAAAAAACCACAAATCCCATGGATTCAGAGGTTGCAATACCCAGGGATTCCCAAAAAAGCCCAGATCCCATGGATTCAGAGGTGGGAATGTGGGATGGGGCAGAATTCCCAAAAAATCCCATGGATTCAGAGGTGGGAATACCCAGGTGTGTTCCGGGGTTCCCAAAAGAGCCAAAACTCCCATGGATTCAGAGGTGGGAATGCTGGATGGGGAGGAATTCCCAAAAAATCTCAGATCCCATGGATTGACAGGTGGGAATGAGGGATGGGGCAGAATTCCCAAAAAAACCCAAATCCCATGGATTCACAGCTGGGAATGCCCAAGTGTGTCCTGGGATTCCCAAAAAAAGCCCAGACCCCATGGATTCACAGGTGGGAATGTGGGATGGGAGGAATTCCCAAAAAATCCCATGGATTCATAGCTGAGAATGCCCAAGTGTGTCCTGGGATTCCCAAAAAAAGCCCAGACCCCATGGATTCACAGGTGGGAATGAGGGGTGGGGCAGAATTCCCAAAAAACCCCCACAAATCCCATGGATTCACGGGTGGGAATGCCCAGGTGTGTCCCGAGATGGGCAGGATTCCCAAAATCCCAAATCCAAATCCCAAACAGGGCAGGATAAATCCGGGCCCATTCCCTGGGATTGGGCTGGAAAATCCACGAAAGGCTTGGGGAGAGGAAAAGGGAAATCTGGGAATTTGGGAATCCTGAAATCTGGGAATCTGCTCTTGTGCCTGGCAGATTTTATTGGGAAAGAGAAAAATCCCTCGGGAATTCTGAAGCTGCTCTGGCTTTCCTTGGAAACTCCCTGGGAAATTATAATTTATGGTAATTAGACTTCATTGCATATTCATGAGCTTTTATGGGAATCCCGTCCCATCCTAGGGATGGGCATTCCCACCTGAAAATCCATGGGATCTGGGATTTTTTGGGAATTCCACACCATCCCACATTCCCACCAGTGAACCCATGGGATTTGGGATTTTTTGGGAATTCTGCCCCACTTAGGACACACCTGGGCATTCCCAGCTGTGTGAATCCGTGGGATTTGGGATTTTATGTGAATCCCTGAGCATTCCCAGCTGTGAATCCATGGAATTTGGGCCTTTTTTGGGAATTCTGCCCCATCTCACATTTGCACTTGTGAATCCATGGGATTTGGGATTTTTTTTTGGGAATCCCTGGGCATTCCCGCCTGTGAATCCATGGGATCTGGGATTTTTTGGGAATTCCTCCCCATTCTGCATTCCGAGCTGTGAATCCATGGAATCTGGGATTTTTTGGGAATTCCTCCCCATTCTGCATTCCGAGCTGTGAATCCATGGGATTGGGGATTTTTTGGGAATTCTGCCCCATCCCAGGATACACCTGGGCATTCCCACCCATAAATCCATGGGATTTTTGGGAATTCGGGGTCACATCTGAGCATTCCCACTTGTGAATCCATGGGATCTGGGATTTTTTTGGGAATCCCTGGGCATTCCCACCCATGAATCCATGGGATATGGGATTTTTGGGAATTCGGGAACACATCTGAGCATTCCCACTTGTGAATCCATGGGATCTGGGATTTTTTGGGAATTTCTCCCAATCCCACATTCCCACCTGTGAATCCATGGAATTTTTGCTTTTTTGGGAATCCCTACCCAGGGATTTTCCTCTCCCCAGCCCCATTCCCTTTCCTTTCCCTTCCTTTTCCCTCCCTCTCTCCCACATTCCCATTTCCATAAAATCCGAATTTTTCCCTCTTGGCTTTGTTGGCTCCCAAATCCCAGCGATTTTTTGGGATAATTTTAAGCACCAGGATGAGCCCTCCAAAATGAGGTCAAATGCCAAAAGAAACCCCAAAATCAGGATAATTCACCCCAAAATCGCCCCCAATTTGGGGTCCAGCCAAAGCCCCCCCTGATATTCTGGGAAACAGCAGGGAAAAATGAGGAAAAAAGGGGGAAAAAATGAGGGAAAGGGGGTAAAAATGGGGGGGGGAAGCAGGAAAATTGGGAAGAGGGGGGAGAAGGGGAGAAGAGCGAGAAAAGAAGGGAAAGGTTGGAAAAAAGGCCAAAAAATGGGAAAAAATGGAAAATGAAAATTTTTTTAAATGGGGGAAAAGGGGGGGCAGGGGAGAAAAATGAAGGAAAATCCAGAATCTGGGAATTCTTTGGGATCTTTAATTGGAAGGGTGGAATTTCGGAGCTCCTCCGGACCAGGATCTGATCCCGAAGTTCCTTTTGGGCCTCAGGGATGTTCCCACCTGGATCGGGCGATCCCAAATCCTCCTTTGGCTCCGGAGCCGCTCCCAGCTCAAACCCGAGACTCCAAGGGAGGAATTTCCCGGCTTTTTCCATGGATTTTTCCCATTCCCGGGATCGCTCCGCAGCTCCTCCCGCTCCAGTCCTTTAGAGGGCAGCAAGAGCTCGGGAATTGCATCCCTGGGAGCTCCCGAGGGAGGAATTCCTGCCCAAAATCCCAAAATCCCACCCAGCCCTGCCCGCTGGCACGGGGGGGTCCATTCCCGGTGTCCCGGCATTCCAGGATTCCCTGTCGGGGTGGGATTGGAGATCCCGGGAAAAGGGCGAGGCTGGAATGTCGGGATGGAGCGGGGATTGTGGGGGGGAAATCGTGGAAAGGAAGGGTTTTAAACGGAAAAGATTTGGGATTTTGGGAAGGAATTCCTGGCTGGGCTGGAATTCCCAGAGAATCCCTGGGGGTGTCCAAGGAAAATTTGGAGCACCCTGGGATGGTGGGAGGTGTCCTTGCCCATGGAATGACGGTGGAACTGGAAGATCCCGGAATCCTCTTCCCACAAAAACCATCCCAGAATCCAAAGATTCCCTTGGGATCATCCTACAAGGAATGTCCCCCCCATTCCTGTTCTCTGGATCCTCCCGTTCCTGGGAAAGCAGCGCCAGCCGGGAGAATCCCATTGCCCATAAAATCATGGAATTGTGGAGCCTGGAAAAGCCCTTGGATCTTGGATCCAACCATTCCCAGCCCTGATCCCCGCTCCCCCAAATCCAAGGGATCCCAATCCCTCCAGGAACGGGAACTCCACCCTGTCCGGGGCAGAGGAAGGGCTGGAAAACCTTTCCAGGTGGGAATTGATCCCAAAATCCAACGAGACATCCCCCGGTGCAACAGCCAGGATCCGAATTCCACCTGGAAATTCCTGGGAATGCCCGTGCAGCGCCTGCCCTGGAGGTTTTTCCATAAAAATTCCAGCTCGGAGCCAGAGAGACATTCCTGAGGGAAAACGTCACCGGGAAAACCTTGGAAAGGGAAATTCGTCCTGGAAATTCCTCCTGGAATGGTCTCCATGGGTGGAAAGAAGGAAACCCAACCCCATTCCAAGGGCTGGGATCCTTCCCCGATCCCAGGGTGATCCAGCCCATGGCACATCCCAGGGATCCCGAGGATTTGGGATTTTTTTCCCAGGTCTGATCCGGCTTCTCCCACCCGGGATCCGGAGGTTTGGGATCAGCTTTGGAGCTCTGGGTGTCTTTTCCCGCCCCACATTCCCAAATAAAGGGCTCGGATCCACCACTGCTCCCACCTGGAGTTCCTCATCTCCGAGGGCTTTCCCCACCTCGGCAGTTCCAGAATTCCATGGAATCGTTTGAGCTGTGATGACACCAAAAGTCATTCCCGGCTCCGGAGCAGTTTTTATTCCATATTCATTATTTTTAATCCCTTTTTTCCTCCCTCATCCCACTTTTCCAGCAGAACCCAGAGGAGCGAGGCTGGAATCCAACCTGAAGCCACCACGGATGGAACAAATCCATGGATGGAAACTGAAGAGGAGGAAAAGCAACAAAATTCTGCTGGAATCTCCTGAAATCCAGGAAAATATTCCCAAATTCAGCTTTTCCTGGAGAAAAGAGAAATCCAGGCCCTTCCCTTCATCCCGGATTGCCATTCCCTGCTCCCGCAGAGCCAAGGCCGAAGGGCTTGGGATCATCCCAGACATTTCCCTCTGGCGCTCCGTGCCTCAGTTTCCCTGTGGGCGCAGCGGGATTTCCTGCTGGCCGGGAATTGGGAGCGGAAGGATGGAAATCCCCCGGAGCTGGGACACGGATCCGCCTCCTTCCCTCCGGGCCGGAATTCCAGGGAAAACTCCGCCCTTTTCCAAGGAGGCAACTTGGGGGGACGCTCCTGGGGATATTCCAGCCCCGGCTTCCCTCGGGAATGTTCCAGCCCCGATTTCTCCAGGCCCGGTTCCATTTCCCTGGAATATTCCAGCCCCGACTATCCCTCTCTCCATTCCCCCGGGAATATTCCAGCCCCGGTTCCCTATTTCCATTCCCCCGGGAATATTCCAGCCCCGATTCCCTCTCTCTCCATTTCCCGGGAATATTCCAGCCCCGACTATCCCTCTCTCCATTTCCCGGGAATATTCCAACCCCGATTCCCTCTCTCTCCATTCCCGGGAATATTCCAGCCCCGATTCCCCCTCTCTCCATTCTCGGGAATATTCCAGCCCCGATTCCCTCTCTCTCCATTTCCCGGGAATATTCCAGCTCCGATTCCCCATTTCCATTCCCCCGGGAATATTCCAGCCCCGACTATCCCTCTCTCCATTCCCGGGAATATTCCAGCCCCGATCCCGCCTGTCCATGACCGGATTTCCCCGGGAAATGCTCCTGTCTCAGTTCCCCCTGTCCCGTTTTCCCGGGAAATGCCCCTATCCTCGTTCCCCCGCTCCCGTTTTTCCCGGGGGTTGCTCCTGTCCCGTTCCTCCCGCGGGACGCTCCAGCTCCGCTTCCGCGTGTCCCGGTTCCCCCGGGAGATGTTCCCATCCCGGTTTCCCTTATCCCGTTTTCCCCGGGAGATGTTCCCGCCCCGTTTTTCCGGGGAGATGCTCCCAAACCGGTTTCCCCTATCCCGGTAACCCTGGGAAGTGCTTTGGTCCCGGTGCCCCCTGTCCCGGTCCCACCGGGAGACTCGCTTGTCCCGGTCCCTCCTGTGCGGGAATTCCCGGGAGATTCTCCTGTCCCGGTGCCCCCTGTCCCGGTCCCACCGGGAGATTCTCCTGTCCCGGTTGCCCCGGGAGTCGTTCCAGCCCCGTTTTTCCCGGAGGACGCTCCACGCCCGGTTCCCTCCTCCCCTGTCCCGGTGTCCCCAGGAGATTCTCCTGTCCCGGTTCGTCCTGTCCTGGTACCACCGGAGATTCTCCTGTCCCGGTCTCTCCTGTCTCGGTCCTACTGGGAGATTCTCCTGTCCCGGTTCCTACTATCCCGGTACTCCCGGAAGATTCTCCTGTCCTGGTTCCTCATATCCTGGTCCCCCCGGTACCGGTCTCCCCGGGAGTTTCTCCAGTCCCGGTCCCCCTATCCCGGTCCCACCGGGAGTTTCTCGTATCCCGGTTCGCCTGTCTCGGTTCGCCCTGTTCGGGTATTCCCGGGAGATTCTCCTGTCCCGGTTCCCCCTGTCCCGGTTCCCCCTGTTCGAGTATTCCCGGGAGATTCTCCTGTCCCGGTTCCCCCCATCCCGGTCCCACCGGGAGTCGTTCCAGCCCCGTTTTTCCCGGAGGACGCTCCACGCCCGGTTCCCTCCTCCCCTGTCCCGGTGCCCCCAGGAGATTCTCCTGTCCCGGTTCCCCCTGTCTCGGTACTCCCGGTAAATTCTCCTGTCCTGGTTCCTCCTATCCTGGTCCCCCCGGTACCGGTCCCACCTGGAGTTTCTCCTGTCACGGTCCCTCTGTCCCGGTTCCCCTGTCCCGGTACCCTCGGGGGATTCTCCTGTCCCGCTCCCACCGGGCTAATCTCCTGTCCCGGTTCGTCCTGTCCCGGTTCCACCAGGAGTTTCTCCTGCCCCGGTGCCCCGTGTTCCGGCGTCCCCAGGAGATTTTCCTGTCCCGATCCCCCTGTCCCGGTTCCCCCTGTTCGAGTATTCCCGGGAGATTCTCCTGTCCCGGTTCCCCCTGTCCCAGTTGCCCTAGAAGTCATTCCAGCCCCGTTTTTCCCGGAGGACGCTCCGTTCCCGGTTCCCCCCTCCCCTGCCCCGGTTCCACTGGGAGTTTCGCCTGTCCCGGTTCCCCCTGTCCCGGTTGCCCCAGGGGTTTTCCAGCCCCGTTTTTCCCGGAGGACGCTCCGTTCCCGGTTCCCCCCTCCCCTGCCCTGGTCCCACTGGGAGTTTCTCCTGTCCCGGTTCCCCCTGTCCCGGGTGCCCCAGGAGTTTTCCAGCCCCGTTTTTCCCGGAGGACGCTCCGTTCCCGGTTCCCTCCTCCCTTGCCCCGGTTCCATCGGAAGATTCTCCTGTCTCGGTTCCCCCGGTCCCGGTCCCACCGGGAGTCGTTCCAGCCCCGTTTTTCCCGGAGGACGCTCCGTTCCCGGTTCCCCCCTCCCCCGTCCCGGTTCCACTGGGAGTTTCGCCTGTCCCGGTACTACCGAGAGATTCTCCTCTCCCGGTTCCCCCTGTCCCGGTTGCCCCAGGGGTTTTCCAGCCCCGTTTTTCCCGGAGGACGCTCCGTTCCCGGTTCCCCCTCCCCTGCCCTGCCCCTCCCGCGGCCCGGGGCGGGCTCGGGGCGGCGGGGGCGGCCCCGGTGGGCGGGCGGGGGCGCGGGGAGCCCGGCCCCGCTCCGGTTCCGCCTACAAAGGGCTCGGGCCGGGCGGGCCCCGCTCACAGCGCCGGGACCCCGCGCCCATGGGCGGCTGCCGGGCCCCGCCGCCGCCCGGGGCGGCTCCTCGGCCTCCTCGGGCCCCGGTACCGGCCAGCGCCGGCGGGACACAGCCCGGGGACTGAGGGAAATCCCGGGAAGAGGCCGCGGGAAGCTCGGGAAATCCCGAAGGGTGAGCGGGGACGGGGCGGGGGGACACGGAGCGCCGGGAGGGGAGAGGGGTGGGCGGAGAGGGAGATGCTCCGGTTCTCCCGGGATGCTCCAGTCCCGAATTCCTCTGTCCCGGTTCTCCCGGGATGCTCCAGTCCCGAATTTCTCTGTCCCGGTTCTCCCGGGATGCTCCTGTCCCGAATTCCTGTGTCCCGGTTCTCCCGGGATGCTCCAGTCCCGAATTCCTGTGTCCCGGTTCTCCCGGGGGATGCTCCAGTCCCGAATTCCTGTGTCCCGGTTCTCCCGGGATGCTCCAGTCCCGAATTCCAGTGTCCCGGTTGTCCCAGGGGATGCTCCAGTCCCGAATTCCTGTATCCCGGTTCTCCCGGGATGCTCCTGTCCCGAATTCCTCTGTCCCGGTTCTCCCGGGATGCTCCAGTCCCGAATTCCTGTGTCCCGGTTCTCCCGGGGGATGCTCCAGTCTGAATTCCTGTCCCGGTTCTCCCGGGATGCTCCAGTCCCGAATTCCTGTCCCGGTTCTCCCGGGATGCTCCAGTCCCGAATTCCTGTGTCCCGGTTGTCCCGGGGGATGCTCCAGTCCCGAATTCCTGTCCCGGTTGTCCCAGGGGATGCTCCAGTCCCGAATTCCTGTATCCCGGTTCTCCCGGGATGCTCCTGTCCCGAATTCCTCTGTCCCGGTTCTCCCTGTCCCGGTGGCCCCGGTTCCTGTCCCTGCTCCTATCCCGGTTCTCCCTGTCCCCGTTTCCCCGGGGGAAGTTCCTGCCCCGAATCCCTGTAGGGGATTTCTGCCCCGGCATTCCCAGGGGATGCTCCTGTCTCGCTTTACCCTATCCCAGTTCCTACCCCAGATCCCCTGTCATGGTTCCTATCCCGGTTCCTATCACAGTTCCTATCCCTGTTCCTATCCTGGTTCTCCCTGTCCTGGTTCCTATCCCAGTTCCTATCCCAGTTCCTTTCCTGGTTCCCCCTATCCTGGTTCCTATCCCCATTCCCATCCCAGTTCCTACCCCAGTTCCTGTCCTGGTTCTCCCAGTCCCAGTTCCTATCCCAGATCCCTTATCCCAGTTCCTATCCCAAATCTCCTATCCTGGTTCCTATCCCAATTCTGATCCCAATTCCTGGTTCCTGTCCCAGATCCCCTATCCCAGTTCCTGTCCCGGTTCCTATCCCAGTTCCTATCCCCGATCCCCTATCCCAGTTCCTATCCCAGTTCCTATCCTGGTTCCTATCCCAGATCCCCTATCCCAGTTCCTCCAATCCCAGTTCCAATCTCAGTTCCTATCCCAGATCCCCTATCCCAGTTCCTCCAATCCCAGTTCCTGTCCCAGATCCCCTGTCCCAGTGTCCCGGGTCAATCTCCACCTGGAGTTTCTCCCTATCCCACTTCCCCCTGGACACTCCTGCCCCCATTCCCCATCCCCATTTCTGCGGGGAATTTGAGACCCCTCTGGAATTCCCGGATGGATTTTCCCCCTTGGAAGTGGGACTGGAGCTGGGAGTTCTGCTGGTGTAACTGGGGTGGGGGTGACAAAACCCCAGTGGCACCAAATTCCCAGGGAAAACAGAATCCATGGATCTGTGCCTGCCCCAAACCCCATCCAGCCTTTCCTGGGACACTGCCAGGGATTCTCTGGGAATTCCAGCCCAGCCAGGAATCCCTTCCCAAGATCCCACCATCCCAAGCTCCCCTTTCCCACTGGAAGCCATTCCCTGCCTCCTGCCCCTCCAGCCCTTGCCCAAATCCCAGCTCTCCTGGAGCCCCTTTGGGATGGGGAAGCGGCTCCAAGGATTCCCTGGATCCTTCCCTGATCCAGCTGCACATTCCCAGCTCTCCCAGCCCTGGAGCAGCTCCGTGTCCCGCTGATTTCGGGACCCCAATTCCAGCTGGGCTCTCACCTGCCCCATCCCCATCCCCATGCCAGAGCCAGGATTGGGATTGGGGTTTGGGATTTGGGATTGGGATGTGCCGAGGCCCAGCCCTGTGGGACATTCCCGTTTTTCTCCAGCAGGATGGAGAACAAGGCCGTGGATCTCCACACCTTCTCCGAGCGGGAGAACGGATCCGTCCTGGAGGAGCCCTTCGAGGGACGGAGCCTTTCCAAGCTGAACCTCTGCGAGCACGGTGAGCACCCCACCCGGGATTCTCCTCCGAATCCACCCCTGGATCCACGGCAGGATCCACCTGGGGATCTGCCTTGGGATTCACCCGGGCAGTGGATCCACTTTGGGATCTACCCCTGAATCCTTCTTGGGATCCACCACTGGATCGGCTTTGGGATCCACCTCTGGTTCCACCCCTGAGCCCACCTCTCAATCTGCTTTGGGATCCACCCCAGGATCCATCCATGGATCCACCTCCAGATCCGCCTCTGGATCCACCTCCAGATCCCTCCAGGATCCACCTCTGGATCCACCTCCAGATCCCTCCAGGATCCACCTCTGGATCCACCTCCAGATCCCCCCCAGATCCACTCCAGGATCCACCTCTGAATCTGCCTCCAGATCCACCCCAGATCCACCCTGGGGGTCACCTCAGGATCCACCCCTGCATCCACCTTCGGATCCAATGGAAGATCCACCTCTGGATCCACCTGGGGATCCACCTCTAGATCCACCCCTGAATTCACATTGGGATCCACCTGGGGATCCACATTGGGATCCACCTCTGGATCCGCCTCCAGATCCACCCCTGGATTCACATTGGGATCCACCTGTGGATCTGCATTGGGATCCACCTCCAGTTCCACCTCTGGATCCACCTGTGGATCTGCTTTGGAATCCACCCCAGGATCCACCTCTGGATCCACCTCCAGTTCCACCTCTGGATCCACCCTGGGATCCACCTCTGGATCTGTCTCCAGATCCATCCCAGATCCACCCCAGGATTCACCTCAAGATCCACCTTTGGATCCACCTCCAGATCCCCCCTAGATTCACCTCAGGATCCACCTCAGGATCTACCTTGGGGTCCATTTCTGGATCCACCTTGGGATCCACCCTGGATCCATGGTGGGAGTGGGAGCGCACAGATCTCCCAGGAAGGAGCTCCAGATGTGGTTCCTCTGGTGCAAGGATGAGCTCCCTGCTCAGCTCCGGGTTCCAGCCGGAATTCCCGACCCTGGGAATGGTGGATTCCGTGGTTGGAGCAGCACCGGGAGCTGTCCTGGCCCTTGCCCAGGTTGTCCAGGGATTCTGCAGCTCCTCCATCCCTGGGAATGTCCAAGAAAATGTTGGGATGCCCTGGGATGGTGGGAAGTGTCTCTGGGATGGGATTGAAGGTCCATGGATCCCATCCCAAACCATTCTGGGATTCTGGGATCAAGGACACTCAGGATCCATCCTGAGGGATTTTTATGGAATTTGGGGATGGAAAAGGGAAGGGAGACCCTTCCTGGAGTCCTGAATTCCCAGTGAAACCCCTGGATCCCAAAATTCCTTCTCAAGGAGGAGTCGGGATGGATCCAATGCCAGGCTGGGAGAGCTGGGAATGTGCAGCTGGATCAGGGAAGGATCCAGGGAATCCTTGGGACCTTTTCCAGAGGGAAAGGAGAGCTGGGATTTGGGCAAGGGCTGGAGGGGCAGGAGGCAGGGAATGGCTTCCAGTGGGAATTTTGGGATCTTGGGATGGTGGGATCTTGGGAAGGGATTCCTGGCTGGGAGGGTGGGGAGGGGCTGGCTGGGCTGGAAACATCCAGCTCCGGATAAATTCCTCCTGGGAATGCTGCAAGGGGCTCATGGAGGTGACTCCGAGGGGACCTGTGGGGGTAGGGACAGTTTTGGATCCAGAGGGAGAATTCCCCATCCAGGAGATCCCTGAGTGTTGATCCCATTCCCAAAATCCCTGCTCCTGCCTCTTCCCAGCTTCCCGATCCTGCTGTTCCCATCCCTTCCCACTGGGAAACCGCTGGAAAAGCCGGAGCCCCCCGGGACCGATCCCAGAATTCCCAGCAAATCCCTTGCCCTGGGAAAGGCTGGAGGTGCCTCCCTGGCTTTGGGGATTTGATGGGATTCTGGAATTCCAGATTCCCTGGAATTCTCGGGGCTCATCCCAAGGCGAGGCTGACCCTCCAGGGAACCCCATTCCCAAGGGAGAGGAAATTTCTGGGAAGGGACTGGAATAAAGTCACCCCTGAGGTTGGGACCACCCGGATCCCGCCGGAATTCGTGGAAAACTCCAACCGGGGGGCCGAGGATCCATCGGGAGCGCGATCCAAACCTTCTGCTGGCCCAGGAACGCCATTCCCGGACCTTTTCCAGGGTTTCGGGGACCCCAAATCCCCGAATCCCGCTTGTTTTCCTCCTCCCGCTCCCCGGAGCCTGGGCAGGGGCAGGAAATGTTCGCTTTTCCTTGGATCCCGGCCCTTTGCACGCTTCCAAGGGCCGGGAATGGGAGTGGGTGGATCGGGGCGCGCCGCCAGCTCCGCCCGGGCTGTCCCGGGAGCGGCTGCGAGTGCGAAATGTCAGGAAAACATCGGCGCCCTCCTCGAACCGCGGCTCCATCCCGGGAATTGCGGGGGGTGAGATCCAGCTGGAGCATCCCGGATCCCACCTGAGCCGCGTTCCCGCGGGATCCATCCCGGAGATCAATCCCAAAGCCGGGCTGGGTTCCGGGATCCGCCCGCCGTAACCCTTTCCCGGCTGGAGCCTTTTCCAGCCATCCCCGTTTTCCCGGGATGGACAAGGACAGGGATGGCGTGGGGGAGGGTCCCTGGAATTCTGGGATCCCCCCATCCAGGGGTTCCATCGCCGGAATTCCAGGGAGCAGCGAGATCCCACCTGGGCATTGCCCGGCAGGGATGGGCCAGGCTGGAGCTGGGAATTGCCATGGGATGGGATCCCAAATCCCAGTGGGAATGGGCCAGGCTGGAGCTGGGAATTGCCGTGGGATGGGATCCCAAATCCCAGTGGGAATTGGATCCCAAATCCCAGCAGGGAATGGGCCAGGCTGGAGCTGGGAATTGCCATGGGATGGGATCCCAAATCCCAGTGGGAATTGGATCCCAAATCCCAGCAGGGAATGGGCGAGGCTGGAGCTGGGAATTGCTCCTGGCCATGGGATGTGATGAGATTCTCAAATCCCAGTGGGAATGGGTCAGGCTGGAGCTGGGAATTGCCATGGGATGGGATCTCAAATCCCAGCAGGAATGAGATCCCAAAATCCCAGCAGGGATGGGATCCCAAATCCCAGCAGAGAATGGCCCAGACTGGAGCTGGGAATTGTTTCTGGCCATGGAATGGGATTCCAAATTCCAGTGGGAATGAGATCCCAAATCCCTGCAGGAATGGGTCAGGCTGGAGCTGGGAATTGCCGTGGGATGGGATCCCAAATCCCAGTGGGAATGGGTCAGGCTGGAGCTGGGAATTGCCATGGGATGGGATCCCAAATCCCAGTGGGAATGAGATCCCAAATCCCAGCAGGGAATGGGCGAGGCTGGAGCTGGGAATTGCCATGAGATGGGATCCCAAATCCCAGCGGGAATGAGATCCCAAATGCCAGCAGGAATGGGCCAGGCTAAGGCTGGGAATTGCCATGGGATGGGATCCCAAATCCCAGCGGGAATGAGATCCCAAAATCCCAGCAGGGATGGGTCAGGCTGGAGCTGGGAATCACCATAGCATGGGATCTCCCAGCAGGAGATGGGAATTTCCATGGGATGAAATTCCAAATCCCAGCAGGAATGAGAGTCCAAATCCCAGCAGGGTTGCTCCAGGCTGAGTCCGGCCGTGGATCGGGGCTGTCTCCATCCAGGAGGTTTGGATTTGGGATTCTCCTCTCCTGTGGGATGAGGGCATCTGGATTGGAGCCTCGGAGCTCCAAGGAGCACAAAACACCAGGATGGAGGCTCCAGGTGGGAATTCTGGGCTTTTCCTCCATCTTCCATTGGTGTCTCCTTGGAGAAACTCAGATTTGGGAAAGGGCAAATGGAGCTGGAGTGAAAATGCTGGGAAAAGCTGCTCCCAGAAATCCAGTGTTCTTGCCAGGATCCAACAGGGAATGCTTTAGGTGGGAAGAGATCTTCAAACTCATCCCATTCCATGGGCAGGGACAATTCCCATGATCCCAGAGTGCTCCAAGTCCATCCAACCTATCCTGGGACACTGCCAGGGATTCTCTGGGAATTCCAGCCCAGCCAGGAATCCCTTCCCAAGATCCCACCATCCCAAGCTCCCCTTTCCCACGGGAAGCCATTCCCTGCCTCCTGCCCCTCCATCCTTCATCCCAAATCCCAGCTCTCCTGGAGCCCCTTTGGGATGGGGAAGCGGCTCCAAGGATTCCCTGGATCCTTCCCTGATCCAGCTGCACATTCCCAGCTCTCCCATCCTGCCATTGGATCCAGCCCCATCCCGATTCCTCCTTAAGAAGGAATTTCGGGATCCAGGGGCTTCACTGGGAATTTGGGGCTCCAGGAAGGGTCTCCCTTCCCTTTTCCATCCCCAAATTCCATAAAAATCCCTCGGGATGGATCCCAAGCACCCTTGATCCCAGAATCCCAGAATGGTTTGGGATGGGATCCATGGACCTTCAATCTGATCCCAAGGATACCTCCCACCATCCCAGGGTGATCCAAATCCACCCTTGGGTGGTCCCAGGGATTCTCTGGGAATTCCAGCCCAGCCAGGAATTTCTTCCCAAGATCCCAAAATTCCCACTGGAAGCCATTCCCTGCCTCCTGCCCCTCCAGCCCTTGCCCAAATCCCAGCTCTCCTGGAGCCCCTTTGGGATGGGGAAGCGGCTCCAAGGATTCCCTGGAGCTCAGGGTTTTCCTTGGAGCTGCATCCCACGGGATTTGCCTGCTGGGAACCCCAGCCTGGATCCATCCCAGCAGCTCCAGAAGATCCCAGAATGGTTTTGGGTGGGATCCATGGACCTCCCATCCCATCCCACCCCATCCCAACACCTCCCACCATCCCAGGTGTCTCCAATCCCACCCAAACCCCATAAAAAACCCTGAAAAATTCCAAAAAAATACCCCCAAAAATCCCATTAAAAAACCCATCCCAAAAGTGAAGCCTCGGGGGTGATCCCAACCATTCCCACGGCATTCCAAGGCCTCCCTGACCCCGTGTCCCGCTCCCTCCCGCAGATCCCGGCCGCAGGATGAGGCCCTGGGGGTGCCGGGGCCGTGTGGGCTCCGTGGCGGCGCTGAAATATTCCGTGGTGGGACTTTACCTGCTGGTGCTCCTCATCCTGGTGGGAATCTTCATCCTGGCAGGTGAGGCTGGGCCTGGCGTGCTCCCGGGACTTCCAGGAGCTTCCATGGCCTTGGAATTCCTGCACGGGAGGGTTTTCCGGGTCATCCAGGGGGAGGGAAGGTCGGGATCCAGCTGGGAAAAGAACCCGAACAAAAATCCCGCCGAAAATCTATAAAAAACACGTAAAAACCCCCAAAGAACTCCAAAAAAAAATCCCCCCCCACCAAAATCCCAAAACTCCAAAAACCCATAAAAACCCCCAAAGAACTCCAAAAAAATCCCCCCCACCAAAATCCCAAAACCCCAAAACCCATAAAAACCCCCAAAGAACTCCAAAAAAACCCCCCCCCACCAAAATCCGCAAAACTCCAAAAACCCATAAAAAACCCCAAAGAACTCCAAAAAAATCCCCCCCACCAAAATCCCAAAACTCCAAAAACCCATAAAAACCCCCAAAGAACTCCAAAAAAATCCCCCCCACCAAAATCCCAAAACTCCAAAAACCCATAAAAACCCCCAAAGAACTCCAAAAAAATCCCCCCCCCACCAAAATCCCAAAACTCCAAAAACCCATAAAAACCCCCAAAGAACTCCAAAAAAATCCCCCCCAACAAAATCCCAAAACTCCAAAAACCCATAAAAAACCCCAAAAACTCCAAAAAATCCCCCCCACCAAAATCCCAAAACTCCAAAAACCCATAAAAACCCCCAAAGAACTCCAAAAAAAATCCCCCCCCACAAAAATCCCAAAACCCCATAAAAATCCCCAAAGTATTAAAAATATCCCCCCAAAAATCCTACACAAACCCATTAAAAAACCCCAAAGAATTCTAAAAAAATACCCCCAAAAACAAAATAAAAAAAAAAACCTAAAAACTCAAAGCCCCATAAAATCCCCCAAAGAATTCTTAAAAAGTTCCCCCAAAATCCCCAAAAAACCCATTTAAAATGCCAAAGAATTTGGAAAAAATCCTCCCAAAAACCCCCAAAACCCATAAAAAGAATTCTAAAAAATTCCTCCAAAACTTCCCCAAAAACCCCAAAACCCCATAAAAAATCCCAGAGGATTCTAAAAAAATACCCCCAAAAACCTAAAAAAACCCCCCAAAACCCTAAAAAAAACCCAAAAACCCATAAAAACCCCCAAATAACTCTAAAAAAGTTCCCCCCATAATACCCAAAAAAACCCATTAAAAACCCCTAAAGAATTTGAAAAATCCCCCCTCAAAAAACCATTAAAAAATCCCAACAAATTTTTAAAAATCCAAAAAAATCCTCCAAAAAACCTCCACGAACTCATTTAAAACGCCGAAGAACTTGGGAAAAAAATCCCCAAAAAATCCCCTCCAAAACCCAATAAAAAACCCCAAAAAACCTCATCACTCCCATCCAGCTGGGTTTTCCTGGGATAAGGACCATGGGATGCAGGCAGGGCGTTATCCTGGCACATTCCAGGGCTCCTGCCTCCCCTTTCCCAAATTTTGCTGAGTGCGGGGATGGCAAAGCCCCTTGGGAATGCCTGGAATTCCCAGCCAGCCCCTCGGCACAACCGTTTCCCTGAGGGAATTGTTCCGAATTCCAACCTCAACTTTCCCCCTTAGGGCTGTTCCCTCTGGTGGTTCGTAAATCACAACAAAATCCCAAATATCCTGAAGTTTTTCCCCAGGGAAATGTTTTTCCCTGTAGTTTTCCATCCTTCCCGTGGGATCTGTTCCACCTGAGCCCCACAATCCCTCAGATCCTTCCCAGGAATTCCGGGGATGAGCAGAGGGAACTGAACCCTGTGCTGTCCCAGGAGGAGAATCCCGGCTGGAATTCCGGGACAGACTCTGGGATTTGGGAACGGGGATTGGGAAGATTCCTGATTGCAGCTTGGACAGGGACAGGGGGAGGTGTCAGGGCTGGGATGGGGTGGGATTGAAGGTTCCTTCCCACCCAAACCATCCTGGAATCTTCTGGAGCTGCTGGGATGGATCCAGGCTGGAATTCTGTCCCAGCAGAGAAATCCCATGGGATGTGGCTCTGAGGGACAAAAAACAGGATCCAAGGAATCTTTGGAGCGGCTTCCCCATCCCAAAGAGGCTCCAGGAGAGCTGGAATTTGGGATGAAGGATGGAGGGGCAGGAGGCAGGGAATGGCTTCCAGTGGGAATTTTGGGAGCTTGGGATGGTGGGATCTTGGGAAGGAATTCCTGGCTGGGCTGGAATTCCCAGAGAATCCCTGGCAGTGTCCAAGGGTGGGTTTGGAGCACCCTGGGATGGTGGGAAGTGTCCCTGGGATGGGATTGAAGGTCCATGGATCCCATCCCAAACCATACCGGGATTCTGGGATCAAGGACACTCAGGATCCATCCCGAGGGATTTTTATGGAATTCAGGGATGGAAAAGGGAAGGGAGACCCTTCCTGGAGTCCCCCATTCCCAGAGAAATCCCTGGATCCCGAAATTCCTTCTCAAGGAGAAATCGGGATGGGGCTGGATCCAATGGCAGGCTGGGAGAGCTGGGAATGTGCAGCTGGATCAGGGAAGGATCCAGGGAATCCTTGGAGCCTTTTCCAGAGGGAAAGGAGAGCTGGGATTTGGGCAAGGGCTGGAGGGGCAGGAGGCAGGGAATGGCTTCCAGTGGGAATTTTGGGAGTTTGGGATTTTGGGATCTTGGGAAGGGATTCCTGGCTGGGCTGGGATTCCCAGAGAATCCCTGGCAGTGCCCCAGGAAAGGTCGGATGGGCTTGGATCACCCTGGGATGGTGGGAATTGTCCCTCTCCAGGTGGAACAGGATGAGCTTTATGGTTCCTCCCCACCCAAGCCATCCCAGGACCCTCCAGCCCTTCTCCAGCACCGCCCTCCTTCTCCAGCCTTGGATCCCTTGGATGGGGGAACCTTCTGGGCTGGGAACTTCCCCTGCAGGCACCGAGGAACCGGGAATGTCCCTGGTGAGGTCACCCCAGGGTCCCTCCTGACCTCCCCTCACCCTCCTCCTCCGCAGTGTCCCGGCCCCAGGCGTCCCCCGAGGAGCTGAAGGCGCTGCTGGGGAACGTCCAACGCCTCAACGAGACCCTCCGGGACCTTCAGCTGCAGCTGCTGCCGCGCCCGCCGCCGCAGGCCGACCTCCTGGAGCACGTCTGGAGGCTGCAGGACCTCCTGCAGAACCACTCGGACTCGCTGCTGCAGCTCTCGGGCTCGCTGCAGAGGCTGCAGGCGCTGCTGCGGGCGCTGCAGAGCCAGGCCGGACAGACGGACAGCTCGCTGTCGCGGCTGCGGGACTCGCTGGGCCAGCAGAGCGACGCGGCCCAGCTGGAGCTGTCGCGGCTCTGGGTGGAGGCCAACGGCAGCCGGCTGCTCCTGGAGCACCAGCAGCACCTCCTGGGACACCTGGGCGGGCGGCTGGAGGCGCTGGGCGAGCAGGCGGCGGCGCTGGGCGCGGCGCTGGACTCCCTGAACCGCAGCTGCTCCTACGAGCTGCGCCTGCAGCGATCGCGGCTCCGGGACCTGCAGGGGCTCCTGGGCAACGCCAGCGCCGACGGGCGCAGGATGAGGGCGGCGCACGGGGCCATGGAGAGGCAGCTGAGGCTGGAGCTGGCCCTGCTCAACAACGTCACCGAGGAGCTGCGCATGAAGGACTGGGAGCACTCCGTGGCGCTGAGGAACATCTCCGTGATCCGGGGTGAGTGCGTGGTGGGAATGCTGCAGAACATCTCTGTAATCCAGGGTGGGAACATTCCAGAACATCTCCGTGATCCGGGGTGAGTGCGTGGTGGGAATGCTGCAGAACGTCTCCGTGATCTGGGGTAAGTAGTGGGAACATCTCCGTGATCCGGGGTGAGTGAGTGGTGGGAATGCTGCAGAACATCTCCATAATCAAGGGTGGGAACATTCCAGAACATCTCCCTGATCCGGGGTGAGTGAGTGGTGGGAATGCTGCAGAACATCTCCGTGATCTGGGGTGAGTGGTGGGAACATCTCCGTGATCCGGGGTGAGTGCATGCTGGGAACATTCCAGAACATCTCCGTGATCCGGGGTGAGGGCATGGTGGGAACATTCCAGAACATCTCGATAATCCAGGGTGGGAACATTCCAGAACATCTCTGTGATCCGAGGTGAGTGCATGGTGGGAACGATCTGGAACATCTCTGTGATCCGGGGTGGGAACATTCCAGAACATCTCTGTGATCTGAGGTGAGTGCATGGTGGGAATGCTGCAGAACGTGTCCATGATCTGGGGTGAGTGGTGGGAACATCTCCGTGATCTGGGTGAGTGCATGGTGGGAATGATCTGGAACATCTCCGTGATCCGGGGTGGGAACATTCCAGAACATCTCCGTGATCCGGGGTGAGTGCGTGGTGGGAACATTCCAGAACATCTCTGTGATCCGGGGTTAGAACATTCCAGAACATCTCTGTGATCCGGGTGAGTGAGTGGTGGGAACATTCAGAACATCTCCATAATCAAGGGTGGAAACATTCCAGAACATCTCCGTGATCTGGGTGACTGCATGGTGGGAATGCTGCAGAACATCTCCGTGATCTGGGGTGAGGGGTGGGAACATCTCCCTGATCCGGGGTGAGTGCGTGGTGGGAACATTCCAGAACATCTCCATAATCAAGGGTGGGAACATTCCAGAACATCTCCGTGATCCGGGTGAGTGAGTGGTGGGAACATCTCCGTGATCCGGGGTGAGTGAGTGGTGGGAACATTCCAGAACATCTCCATAATCAAGGGTGGGAACATTCCAGAACATCTCCGTAATCCAGGGTGGGAACATTCCAGAACATCTCCATGATCCGGGGTGAGTGCGTGGTGGGAATGCTGCAGAACGTCTCCGTGATCTGGGGTGAGTGGTGGGAACATCTCCGTGATCCGAGGTGAGTGCATGCTGGGAACATTCCAGAACATCTCCGTAATCCAGGGTGGGAACATTCCAGAACATCTCTGTGATCCGAGGTGAGTGCATGGTGGGAACGATCTGGAACATCTCTGTGATCCGGGGTGGGAACATTCCAGAACATCTCTGTGATCCGGGTGAGTGAGTGGTGGGAACATTCCAGAACATCTCCGTGATCCGGGGTGGGAACATTCCAGAACATCTCCGTGATCCGGGGTGAGTGAGTGGTGGGAACATTCCAGAACATCTCCATAATCAAGGGTGGGAACCTTCCAGAACATCTCTGTGATCCGAGGTGAGTGCATGGTGGGAACGATCTGGAACATCTCCATGATCCGGGGTGGGAACATTCCAGAACATCTCCATGATCCAGGGTGAGTGAGTGGTGTGGAAGGCTGTGGAACATCTCTGTGATCCGGGGTGGGAACATTCCAGAACATCTCCGTGATCCAGGGTGAGTGGTGGGAACATCTCCATGATCCGAGTGAGTGAGTGGTGGGAACGCTGTGGAACATCTCTGTGATCCGGGTTGAGTGGTGGCAATGCTCTGGAACATCTTGGGGTGAGTGGTAGGAACACTCCAGAACATCTCCGCAATCTGGGGTGAGTGGTGGGAACATCTCCGGAACATCTCCGTGATCCAGGGTGAGTGGTGGGAATGATCTGGAACGGATCTGGGGTGAGTGGTGGGAACGCTGTGGAACATCTCCGTGATGAGGGGTGAGCGGTAGGAACACTCCAGAACATTTCTGTGATCCAGGATGAGTGGTGGGATGGGGAGTGGTCCCCATGGGATGTGTCTGTGGGTGCTCAGGGATTGGAGAATCCCTGGATTCTCCAGTTGGAGAGCAGCTCCAGGGGAGTTGTTGAGGTTGGAAAGGCTCTCCAAGGTCGTGGAGTCCGTCTGGTCACCCCCACTGATCCACGTCCCCCCAAATCCAAGTGGATTTTAATCCCACCAGGGATGGGGATTTCAAACTGCCCTGGGCCTGTTCCAACATTTCACAGCCCTTTCCATGAAGGAATTGTTCCCAATATCCAACTAAACCTTCTCTGGCGCAGCCTGGGGCCGTTTCCTCATCCCATTTCTTGTTTCTCGGGAGCAGATCCCAACTCCCAACCAGCTCCAACTGCTCATGGAGACATGGAGAGGGAAAAGGTCCCCCCTGAGCCTCCTTTTCTCCAGGCTGAGCCCCTTCCCAGCTCCCTCAGCCTCTCCTGGGGCTCCATTCCCTTCCCAGCTCCCTCAGCCTCTCCTGGGGCTCCATTCCCTTCCCAGCTCCCTCAGCCCCTCCTGGGGCTCCATTCCCTTCCCAGCTCCCTCAGCCCCTCCTGGGGCTCCATTCCCTTCCCAGCTCCCTCAGCCCCTCCTGGGGCTCCATTCCCTTCCCAGCTCCGTTCCCTTCCCTGGACACGCTCCAGCCCCTCCAGGTCTCTCCGGTCAGGAAGGTTCCAGATCCATCCCCACTCAGGTGTCTCCATGCCCTTGGACTCTCCAAATATTCCCCATCCATGGTTTGGAAGGAAGCTCCCAAGGTTCCCTCAAAGCTGCCAGGAAAAACCAACCTCCCCCATTCCATCTTCTCTTCATTTCCCACCCTCAGCCCTTCCCAAATCCTGGAATTGTTGGGGCGGGAAGGGCCCTTAAATCCCATCCTGTTCCAACTCCAACACCTCCCACCTGCAGGAGATGTTCCACAGCATTCCCACCACTCACCCCGCATCACAGAGACGTTCCGGAACATTCCCACCACTCACCCTGGATCACGGAGATGTCCCAGGTTGCTCCCAGCCTGGCCTTGGACACTTCCAGGGATCCAGGGGCAGCCCGAGTTTCTCTGGGAATGTCGTGCCAGGGAGGAGGAAATCCATGGAGAAACCCAGGAGATCCCAGTGGGAGCTCCAGGGAGGAGCAGGAGGTTGGGAGCAGCTCCTGCCCCGCATTCCACCTGTTCCCACGGGCTGTTGCTCATTCCTGATTCTTCCAGCTGGAATTCCAGGATCCCACTCCAGATCCCACTCTAGATCCCATCCGGATCCCACTCCAGATCCCACGGATTCCTACAGAGCATTCCCAGATCCCAATCCCAGATCCATTTAAACACATCCCTGCCCTTCCTGCCCCTTTTCCAGCTCCCAGAGCCCTGCCTGGGTCTCAGCTTCCCGAGTTCCCGGCTTTTAGGATTTCTCGGAAAACAGATCCCAGTCCTCGCCCTGGATGGGTGGGAATGACCCTTCCCGGCCTCTCCCTGCCCTGTTTTCTTTCATCCCAGGAATTTTTTTTCCTCCATAATTTTTCTCTTCAAATTCCTCCTTCCCGGTGTTTTGTGTCCTGATTATTTTCAGCTTTTGGGATTTGAGCCTTTGCAGGATGAGGGATGTATTTTGCTGGAATTCCAGCTGGAATCCCAAGGCCAGGGAATTCCAGTGCCAAGTGCCAAGGCACTTGTTCCCCTTTTTCCAGCTGCTGAGCTGCAGGGGATGGATGTGGTGGATCCCCAGGAGCTCCAGGAGATCCATCCCTCTGGAATACCAACAGCTCCTGGGGTGCTGCCCCTCATCCCGGGGGACCCTGGCTCCCGATCCCTGGTTTTGGGATGTTTTGGGATGTTTTGGGATGCTGGGATCACCCTGCCCCAATCACTTCGATATTTCCCTATTTCCCCACTCTGGGATCCTGCTTTTCCCTCCCCATCCGTGGGAATGACGTCACCTGCTCTGGGATGAAGCCACCAAGGGTGGGACCCATCTCGGAGCCCTGGAATCGCGTTATCCCAAACCAGACCCCTCCCCGAGGGCCGGCACCGGATTTATCAGCCCTGACACATTCCTGGCATCCCAAACTTCCCTCTCCTCCCATCCCATGGATGATTCCTGGGGCCTCGTGCCCAGCTGGATCCATCCCAGCTCCAGATGTCCTTGGGTGAGTCCGTCCTGTTCCCGGCTGGATTTGGCCGAGCCATTCCCTGCCTGCCCGGGGGGGCCTTTTCCTTCTCCCCAAATCCTCGGCTGTCCTGGATCCTGGAATTGGGCGGTGGCAGCTTGGGAAGGGTCCCCAGGCTCCTCCCCAGCATCCAAGGATTGCTCCGAGCACCTCCCATCCCATGGCTGGGGAAGGACAACACGGAGGAGTTTTGGGAATTTTGGGAGTTTTTGGTGACTCCTGTTTTGGGAGAATTCCTGGGATTTGCTCAGTGGATCCCTGGGTGGGATCAGATCCCAAAGGTGACGGGACAGTCCCATCCCTCAGGAAACGCCTCATCCCTCTGGGATTGGAGGGTGGCAAGCAGGAATGGGATTTCCCAGGTGTGACCCTCAGGAGTTGTGGGATGGGAAAAGCTGGGAATGCTCCAGAGCCTCTCCCAGCCAACATTCCCGGTTTTCCTCCAGCCCAGCTGCTCCCTGGGTCCTGTCCTAAGAGCTGCTCCTGGGATGGGACCGTCCCCAGGAGCATTCCAGAAAATCTGTGGCTGCTCCATCCCTGGAAGTGCCCATCCCAAGGATCTGGGTCCATCCTAAGGATGTGGGGACCATTCCCAAGGGTCTGGGGTCCATCTCAAGGGTCTGGGGTCCATCCCCAGGATCCAGAGTCCCTTCCCAGGATCTGGGGTCTGTCCTTGGGATCTGGAGTCCATCCTTTGGACCTGGGGTCCATTCCCAGGATCTGGGGTCCATTCCCAGGATCTGGAGTCCATCACAAGGGTCTGGGGTCTATCCTGGGGATCCAGAGTCCATTCCCAGGATCTGGGGGGCATCCTCGGGATCTGGGGTCAATTTCCAGGTTCTGGGGTCCATCCCAAGGTCTGGGGTCCATCCCTGGGATCTGAGGTTCAGTCCCAGGATCCGGTGTCCATCCCTGGGATCTGGAGTCCATTCTTTGGATCTGGGGTCCATCCCTGGGATTCAGAGTCCATCCCTGGGATCTGGGGTCCATCCCTGGGATTCAGAGTCCATGCCTGGAATCCAGAGTTCATCCCCGGGATCCAGAGTCCATTCCTGAGATCCAGAGTCCATCCTTTGAATCTGGGGTCCATCCCTGGGATCAGGGGTCTATCCCAAGGGTCTGGGATCCATCCCTGGGATCTGGAGTCCATTTTCAGGATCCAGAGTACATTCCCAGGATTCGGGGTCCATTCCCAGGATCTGTAGTCCATCCCTGGGATCTGGTGTCCATCCCTGGGATCCAGAGTCCATTCCTGAGATCCAGAGTCCATCCTTTGAATCTGGGGTCCATCCCTGGGATCTAGGGTCCATCTCCAGGATCTGAGGTCCATCCCTGGGATCTGGGGTCTATCCCAAGGGTCTGGGATCCATCCCTGGGATCTGGAGTCCATTTCCAGGATCCGTAGTCCATGCCCAGGATTTGGGGTCCATTCCCAGGATCTGTAGTCCATCCCTGGGACCTGGTGTCCATCCCTGGGATCCAGAGTCCATTCCTGAGATCCAGAGTCCATCCTTTGAATCTGGGGTCCATCCCTGGGATCTAGGGTCCATCTCCAGGATCTGAGGTCCATCCCTGGGATCTGGGGTCTATCCCAAGGGTCTGGGATCCATCCCTGGGATCTGGAGTCCATTTCCAGGATCCGTAGTCCATGCCCAGGATTTGGGGTCCATTCCCAGGATCTGTAGTCCATCCCTGGGATCCAGAGTCCATTCCTGGGACCTGGTGTCCATCCCTGGGATCCAGGGTCCATTCCGAGGATCTGGAGTCCATTCCCGGGATCCAGAGTCCATCCCTCATCCCCTCAGCCCCTGGAGCTGTTCATTCCCTGGCAAAGAGACAGCCAGGGCCAGTAATTCCAAGTTTCCCATCATCCTTTCCTATCCCAAACCATCTCCAGTTGGGATGTTTCCCAACCTCGACGTGGTTCAGGATCCCACTGCGGATCCCACTCCAGATCCCACGGATTCCTACAGAGCATTCCCAGATCCCAATCCCAGATCCATTAAAACACATCCCTGCCCTTCCTGCCCCTTTTCCAGCTCCCAAAGCCCTGCCTGGATCTCAGCTTCCCAAATTCCCGGCTTTTGGGATTTCTCGGAAAACAGATCCCAGTCCTCGCCCTGGATGGGTGGGAATGACCCTTCCCGACCTCTCCCTGTCCTGTTTTCTCTCATCCCAGGAATATTTTTTCCCCCTCATTATTTTTCTCTTCAAATTCCTTCTTCCCGTTGTTTTGGCTCCTGATTGTTTTCAGCTTTTGGGATTTGAGCCTTTGCAGGATGAGGGACAAAACCCGGGATTGGGATTCTGTGCATTCCTGGGATTTCATCAAAATCCCGCTGTCAATCCTCTCCTCAAGGATCATCTCCAGAATTCCCAGAGGATCATCCCAGCTGGACAAATGGAAATTGTCCCTGTCCCTGGATGATCCTTAAAATCCTTTCCAACCCCCAAACTTCCAGAATCCTATGAACATTCCCAAAATCCGTATTTTCCCTGATTTCTTGCAATTATTTCATCGGGAATGTCCTGGCTTTTGGTCCAAAGGAAAATTCCCGGATTCGTGCTCAAGGTGGAGCTTCCAGGTGAATTTTCCTGACACTTGGAGCCAAAAAGTTGGTGGGATCCAGCTTGGAATTTCGGATCCACAAATCCCGGGAGTTTAAAATCATGGAAAACTGCTTTGTCCCAGCTTTGTTCCCACGTTTCTCAGTGATCCTGAATCTTCTGGAGCTCCTGCTGCACATTCCCGACTCTGGGATGTGATCCTGGAGCTCCTGGATCTCTTGGAGCTCCTGCTGCACATTCCCAATGCTGGGATATGATCCTGGATCTCCTGGAGCTCCAGCTCCACATTCCCGACTCTGGGATGTGATCCTGGATCTCCTGGAGCTCCTGCTGCACATTCCCGACTCTGGGATGTGATCCTGGATCTCCTGGGTCTCCTGGTGCACATTCCCAATGCTGGGAAGTGATCCTGGATCTCCTGGAGCTCCTGCTGCACATTCCCGACTCCGGGATGTGATCCTGGTTCTCCTGGAGCTCCTGCTGCACATTCCTGACTCCAGGATGTGATCCTGGATCTCCTGCTGCACATTCCCGACTCCGGGATGTGATCCTGGATCTCCTGGAGTTCCTGCTGCACATTCCTGGCTCCGGGATGTGATTCCCGCTCTCCGTTGTGTTCCAGGGCCACCGGGACCCAAAGGAGACCGAGGCACGGAGGGGATGGAGGGGGAGCCCGGCCTGCCCGGCCTGCCCGGGCTCCGAGGTAAGGAAAACATTCCCGGTGTCCATAAAACCCTTCCCAAACCCCATCCTGAAATATCCCGGCTGATCCAAACCCACCGGGACAGCCCCCGGCGATCCCCGCCCATCCCTTGGGATGTCCCAGCTCCTGAGGGACACCAGGATGGATCTGCTCTCCTGGATCCCGGAACATCCATCCTGGAGGGAAAAACCTCACGGCCCGCCCGGCTCCAGGAAATCCGTGCTGATATTCCCAGATTTCCAGGGTGTCCCAGCCAGGCTGGAGCAGGAATTGGCCACCCCATTCCCAAACGGAGCTTTCCAAGGCACCAGGGCTGGAATTGCTGCTGGATCCCTCTGGCAGATCCCAGGAACCCATCAGAGGGGCCTTGGCTCCGAGATTTTTCCAGAATTTTCTTTTTCTAACATCAGCAGTTCCAATTTCTCCACCTCCTCTTCTTAATTCCATTGTTTTGGGGAGGAATTCCATTGGAAGCCACCAGATGACATTCCCACCCTGAGGAAGACTTGGCTCCAGCTGTTTCTGGTTTGAAGGAAACCTGGGAATGCTGCTCTGCTTCCAAGGGCTGGGAATGGCACGAAGCAGGGCAGGATCCCCCCAGGGACGACTTTGTCCCGTGGAGGTGACGGGATCCATCCTGCCGGGAGCAGGGATCCGCTGGGATCCCACAGGATGGAGCTCCAGGACCAGGACCAGAGCCAGATCCAGACCAAGACCAAGACCGAGATCCAGACCCAGACCCACACCCGGATCCGGATCCAGATCCAGACCCAGATGTGGATCCAGATCCAGATCAAGGCCCAGGACCAGACCCAGACCCAGACCCAGACCAAGATCCAGATCCAGATCCAGACCCAAATCCAGACCCAGATCCAGACCCAGACCCAGATCCAGACCCAGACCCAGACCCAGACCCAGATCCAGATCCAGATCCGGGTCTGGGTCCAGGTCCAGACCCACACCCGTGTTGAGATCAAGACCCAGACCCACATCGAGATCCAGATCCAGATCCTGACCCAGTCCCAGGTCCAGACCCAGACCCATATTAAGATCTAGACACAGATCTGGGTCTGGGTCGAGATCCAGATCCAGGTCTGGATCTGGGTCCAGGTCCAGGTCCAGGTCCAGGTCCAGGTCCAGGTCCAGACCCACACCCATGTTGAGATCCAGATCCAGATCCAGATCCAGATCCAGACCCTGATCCAGATCCAGATCCAAATGTGGATCCAGATCCAGATCCAGATCCAGACCCAGACCCAGACTCAGACCCAGATCCAGACCCTGACCCAGATCCAGATCCGGGTCTGGGTCCAGGTCCAGACCCACACCCATGTTGAGATCAAGACCCAGACCCACATCGAGATCCAGATCCAGATCCAGGACCAGACCCAGACCCATATTAAGATCTAGACACGGATCTGGGTCCGGGTCGAGATCCAGATCCAGGTCTGGATCTGGGTCCAGGTCCAGGTCCAGGTCCAGGTCCAGGTCCAGGTCCAGACCCACACCCATGTTGAGATCCAGATCCAGATCCAGATCCAGATCCAGACCCTGATCCAGATCCAGACCCAGACTCTGATCCAGACCCAGATCCAGACCCAGACCCAGACCCAGACCCAGATCCAGATCCGGGTCTGGGTCCAGGTCCAGGTCCACACCCAGGTCCCGGTCCAGACCCACACCCGTGTTGAGATCAAGACCCAGACCCAGACCCAGATCCAGATCCAGATCCAGGTCCAGGTCCAGGTCCAGACCCACACCCATGTAGAGATCCAGACCCAGACCCAGACCCAGATCCAGATCCAGATCCAGGTCCAGGTCCAGGTCCAGACCCACACCCATGTAGAGATCCAGACCCAGACTCACATCCAGATCCAGATCTAGACCCAGATTCAGACCCAGACTCAGACCCAAATCCAGCCCCAACCATTCCAATCCACGCCTGGAATCCTCTGCTCCAAGGATTCTGAGGCCCTGTGACCTTGCTGGGGCTGCTTTGGGCTCAAACCCTGGGATTTTGGGATCGCTCCTTCCCCGGCCCAGCCCAGCGAGGCAGAGCCAGCCTGGAAATCCGATCTGCCTGGGCCAGCCCCTCCAGCTGCCCCCGTTCCTGCTCCCTCCAGCTGGAATTTCTGGCACTGACGGACTCGTGGCTGTTTTTCTTGGGTGTAACAACCCTCGGAATTGTATTGGCTCTTTTCCTCGGTTTTCCTTTTTTTTTGTTCCCCTTCTTTTTCTTGTTCAAACAGAAAAACAAAGCAATCCCAGGAGGGTTCACCTTCGGGAAGAGCCACGATTTTTAGGTCTTTTCCTGGAGTTTTTCGGGATGCAGGCACCACCCTTTGGATCTGAGAAGGTCGGGTTCAGGTGTATCCCTGGAAAATCCCATTTTTCATGGAAAATCCCCTTTTCCATGGAAAATCCACCCTCCTGTCCCTGCCCCACAGAAATCCAGGTCCTGATCCCTCCTGGGGATGGACACAGCAGGGAAGGATCGGAGCTGGGGATAATCCCGGCTGGAATTCCTCCTGGAGGATTTTTTCCCTCCTAAACCAGAGGAAAATCGTGGCAAAGTTTGGAAAAGCCCGGCGCAGGCAGGTCGGGAGCAGCGGTGCCCAGGGAATCCAGGGCTCCCTCCATGGGGACAGACCAGGCTTAGATCCTGGTGGAGCTTCGGATCCAAGCCCGGCTCAGGTTTGGGATGAATCCCTGCTGGATCCATCCCGTGGGATCATCCCCAGGTCCCAGCAGATCCTGTCTCCAGCACAGGGTCCCTCCCTCCACCCTGGAGCCAGACCTGGATCCAGGTCCAGGACCAGATGCAGGTCCAGCTCCAGAGCCAAGGCCAGATTTCAGATCCAGACCCAGATACAGGTCCAGTTTCAGGACCAGAATCAGGTCCAGGATCAGATCCAGATTTCAGATCCAGACCCAGATCCAGGTCCAGTTTCAGGACCAGGATCAGGTCCAGGATCAGATCCTGGGTCCAGGTCCAAACCCAAGTTCAGATTTCAGATCCAGACCCAAGTCCAGGGACTCAGGACCTGATTCAGGCCCCAGAACCAGATCCAGGATCAGATCCACCACTGGATCCAGGTCCAGACCCAAGTCCAGATCCAGACCCAGATCCAGGTCCAGGTCCAGACCCAAGTCCAGATTTCAGATCCAGATCCAGGTCCCAGTCCAGTTTCAGGATCAGATCCACAACTGGATCCAGGTCCAGACCCAAGTCCAGATCCAGACCCAGAGCCAGGTCCAGTTTCAGGATCAGAATCAGGTTCAGGGCCAGATTCACAGCTGGATCCAGGTCCAGGTCAAGGTCCAAGATCAGAACCAGATCCAGTTCCAGGACCAGGATCAGGTTCATGACCAGATCCAGATCCAGATCCAGGACTGGATCCAGGTCCAGGACCAGGAGCAGATCCAGATCTGGGTCCAGGACCAGGACCAGGACCAGGACCAGGACCAGGACCAGGACAAGGAGCAGGACCAGATCTGGGTCCAGGACCAGGTCCACGTCTGGGAGCAGATCCAGGTCCAGGTCCAGGACCAAGAGCAGATTCAGATCTGGGTCCAGGACCAGGACCAGATTCAGGTCCAGGACAAGGAGCAGGACCAGATCTGGGTCCAGCCCCAGGTCCACGTCCAGGAGCAGATCCAGGTCCAGGTCCAGGTCTGGGAGCAGATCTAGATCCAGGACCAGGACTAGGAGCAGATCCAGATCTGGGTCCAGGTCCAAATCTGGGAGCAGATCCAGCTCTGGGTCCAGGTCCAGGAGCAGATCCAGATTCAGGTCCAGGAGCAGATCCAGATCTGGGTCCAGATCCAAGTCCAGGCGCAGATCCAGATTTGGGTCCAGGTCCAGATCCAGGTCCAGGTCCAGGTCCAGATCCAGGTCCAGATCCAGGTCCAGGTCCAGGTCCAGGTCCAGATCCAGGTCCAGGTCCAGGTCCAGGTCCCACATGGATGGAGGTCACCTCCAAGGTTTGGATGTGTCCCCTGTGAAGGAATTCCCAAACTCCAGCCCAATCCCCACCTCCCAGAGGTGGGGAATGCTCACCCCAGGGTGTTCCATCTGCCTCCTTCTCCACCAAGCATCCACCCCCTTGGACAACACGGATCCTGGAGACCTGGGGCTCACGGGGGGCACATCCCAATTCCTCGGGGTGGATCCTGGTTTCCCTCCCTTGATCTCCAGCTTTGGAGCCCAATTTGGCTCCATCCCAGCCTACGGATGCTCAGGAATTCCTTAGCACCCGGATAAATCCATCCTGGATCCCAGGGAAGCGCGGGATGGGACTGTAAGAGCTGAAATGAGGGATGCGGGACTCCAGGCATTTTTCCCCCGTTATTTTTCCATTCAAATTCCTCTTTCCCATTGTTTTGGCTCCTGATTGTTTTCAGCTTTTGGGATTTGAGCCTCTGCAGGATGAGGGATAAAATCTGGGATTGGTTGCAAATGCATTATATACTTTTGTTTACAATGCATTATATACTTTTCTTTTGGTTGCATTGCATTATATACTTTTTTGGTTACAGTGCATGATATATTTTTCTTTTGGCTACAAATGCATTACATACTTTTCTTTTGGTTACCATATATTCTATACTTTTGGTAACAATGCTTTAAATATTTTTCTTTTGGCTACAAATCCTTTACATATTTTTCTTTTGATTACATTGCATTATATACTTTTCTTTTGGTTACAATGCATTATGTATTTTTCTTTTGGTTACAATGCATTGTAAATTTTTCTTTTGGTTACAATGCATTATATACTTTTCTTTTGGCTACAATACAATATATACTTTTCTTTTGATTACAATGCATTATATATTTTTCTTTTGATTACAATGCATTACAAACTTTTCTTTTGGCTACAAATGCATTATCATATTTTTCTTTTGATTACAATGCATTGTAAATTTTTCTTTTGGTTACAAATGCATGATATGCTTTTGTTTACATTGCATTGCGTTATGTATTTTTCTTTTGATTACAATACGTCATATACTTTTCTTTTGATTACAATTCATTACATACTTTTCTTTTGGCTACAAATGCATTATCATATTTTTCTTTTGGTTACAATGCATTATGTATTTTTCTTTTGGTTACAATGCATTATGTATTTTTCTTTTGATTACAATGCATTATATATTTTTATTTTGGCTACAAATGCAGTATATACTTCTGGTTACAATGCATTATATATTTTTGTTTTGGTTACAATGCATTATGTATTTTTCTTTTGGTTGCAATGCATTATATATTTTTCTTTTGATTACAATTCATTACATACTTTTATTTTGATTACAATGCATTATATACTTTTCTTTTGGTCACAATGCATTACATACTTTTCTTTTGGCTACAAATGCATGATATATTTTTCTTTTGGTTACAAATCCTTTATATATTTTTCTTTTGGTTACAATGCTTTATATATTTTTCTTTTGGCTACAAGTGCATTATATACTTTAATTTTGATTACAATGCATTATATATTTTGCTTACATTGCATTGTATATTTTTCTTTTGGTTCCAATGCATTCTATACTTTTCTTTTGGTGACAATGCATTATATATTTTTCTTTTGATTACAATGCTTTATATATTTTTCTTTTGGCTACAAGTGCATTATATACATTAATTTTGATTACAATGCATTATATATTTTTCTTTTCCTTACATTGCATTGTGTATTTTTCTTTTGGTTCCAGTGCATTCTATACTTTTCTTTTGGTCACAATGCATTATATACTTTTCTTTTGGTTACAAATCCTTTATATATTTTTCTTTCGGTTACATCGCATTATGTATTTTTCTTTTAGTTACAATGCATTATATATTTTTGTTTGCATTGCATTATATACTTTCCTTTTGGTTACAAATCCTTTATATATTTTTCTTTTGGCTACAAATGCATTCTTTTCTTTTCTTTTGGTCACAATGCATTATGTATTTTTCTTTGCTGAGCATCTCAATACAGCAGAACCAATCTATACCTTAACTTTTACCTACAGCCAATCATAACCACTGTAATTACCATATTCATGTTGCCGTTCTCCAATCACTAACAGTCAGTGCATTACAGTTCAAGCCAGAAGTTGTTTTTCAGTTTTCTTGCAGTGCAAAATTCTGAGAAAAAATTCCTTTTTTTCTACTTGTTTGCCTGTGCTATTTTCCTGCTTGGTACAAACATCTTCTTGTTTGGGGTGGTTTTTCCTTTGCTCTGAGCCATAAAAACCCTTCTAACCAACACAGCCTTTGCCTCCTTGGTTATCCAGCAAGACTGGCTCAGAAAGTCTTTTCTTCTTATCAAAACTGGCTTTAATTTCTATTCCTTCTTCCGATTCTACATTCAAAAATCTTTCTGTCAAGCAATTCTTTTCTTATCAAAAACTTGCTTTAATTTCTATTCCTTCTTCAGATTCTACATTCAAAAATCTTTCTGTCGAGCAATTCTTTTCTTATCAAAACTTGCTTTAATTTCTATTCCTTCATCCGATTCTACATTCAAAAATCTTTCTGTCGAGCAATTCTTCTCATCAAAAACTTGCTTTAATTTCTATTCCTTCATCAGATTCTACATTCAAAAATCTTTCTGTCGAGCAATTCTTTTCTTCTTACCAAAACTTGCTTTAATTTCTATTCCTTCACCCGATTCTACATTCAAAAATCTTTCTGTCGAGCAATTCTTTTCTTCTCATCAAAAACTTGCTTTAATTTCTATTCCTTCTTCAGATTCTACATTCAAAAATCTTTCTGTCGAGCAATTCTTTTCTTCTTATCAAAACTTGCTTTAATTTCTATTCCTTCTTCAGATTCTACATTCAAAAATCTTTCTGTCGAGCAATTCTTTTATTCTTATCAAAAACTTGCTTTAATTTCTATTCCTTCTTCAGATTCTACATTCAAAAATCTTTCTGTCAAGCAATTCTTTTCTTATCAAAAACTTGCTTTAATTTCTATTCCTTCTTCAGATTCTACATTCAAAAATCTTTCTGTCGAGCAATTCTTTTCTTATCAAAAACTTGCTTTAATTTCTATTCCTTCTTCAGATTCGACATTCAAAAATCTTTCTGTCAAGCAATTCTTTTCTTATCAAAACTTGCTTTAATTTCTATTCCTTCATCCGATTCTACATTCAAAAATCTTTCTGTCGAGCAATTCTTTTATTCTCATCAAAACTGGCTTCCATCTCTATTCCTTCATCAGACTCCACATTTAAAAATCTTTCTGCCAAAAGTCTCAAATCTGTGAGACTTCCTTGTCAAACTCTCATCCTTCCCAGCGTGGGACGGACTCTCTGGGGTCTCACAATCCACATCGGGATTGTGGAATTCTGCCGGAATCCGCTCATTTTGTCTCCTGCTCCCCATTCCAGGCCTTCCCGGGGAGCGGGGCCCGCCCGGCCCGCGCGGGCTGAAGGGGGACCCGGGAGAGCTGGGCCCGCGCGGCCCCGCGGGAATGCGGGGATTCAAAGGTACGGACGCGGAATTCCGGGCGGGAATCCGGGATCAGACGGGCTCTGGAGATCCCGGGATGAGGGGCAGAGCCCTGGGAGTGGGACCGGGGCACCCTCTGGCTCGGGAAGCACCCGGATCTCCTGGAGGAACGGGAATCCCAACAATTCCTGCTCCAACTGACAACAGTTGGGAATCCCAACAATTCCTGCTCCAACTGACAACAATGGGGAATCCCAACAATTCCTGCTCCAACCGCGGAGGGAACGGATGGATTTGGGATGTCCTCCCACTCCATGGGGTTCCATGGGGCCTCCCGGGCATTGCTCCCATGCCTGGCTCCATCAGGGATTTGGGAATGATCTCCTGGTATTTTCTGGAGCATTCCTGGCAGGCTGCCGTTTCCCATCTTCCCAGGAAAACTGTGGGAGTAGGAAGTTGGGATTTAGCGGGACACGGCTGTCCCTGGATTCCTGGCACGGGAAATTTCCAGCTGCAACCAAAACCAGGATTGAAAACCCCAAAAAACGCTCTTTGTGCCTCAAAATTCCTGCTGGGGAGGCTGGAAGGGAAAACACCCTGGGAAGAGCTGGGAGTTGGAGGGAACAGAAACCTGGAGGGGATTGGGATTGGGATTGGGATTGGGATTGGGATTGGGACTGGGATTGGGATTGGGATTGGGATTGGGATTGGGATTGGGATTGGGATTGGGATTGGGACTGGGATTGGGATGGGGATGGGGATTGGGACTGGAATTGGGACTGGAATTCGGACTGGGATTGGAATTGGGATTGGGACTAAGATTGGGACTGGAATTGGGATTGGGACTGGAATTCAGACTGGGACTGGGACTGGGATTGGGATTGGGATTGGGTTGGAAGGGACCTTAAAGATCCTCGAATTCCACGCCCTTCCACATCTCCCACTATCCCTGGTTGCTCCAGGAGGTTGGAAACCCCTGGATACATCCCTGGAGCACCAGGAATGTCGGGATTTCCTCACTGGCTCCTTAAATCCAGAAAATGATCCCAAAAATCCCTGGCTGGTTGGGATTTGCTGGCCCGATGCCGGATTTTCTCAGCAAGGAATCACGGAATTGTTGAGGCTGGAAAAGCTCTCCGAGTCCAACCATTCCCACCCCAATCCACATCTCCGAGTGCCACATTCCCATGGATTTGGATCCCTCGGGAATGGGGGCTCCGCCTCTGGTCTCGATGGTCTCTCAGGGCTTTTCCAACCTCAGCAATTCCATGAAAACCCCAAAGCCCTTCCCGGGTCCCGTCCCCATCCCAGGGATCCCTGCTGTCCCCACTTCAATGTGTCCCCCACCCCAAAAATCAATCCTCCCCTCGGAGATCGGGAATGTCGGATCCAGGGCTTCATCCGAGCCCTTTTCCAATGGAATTCCAGCCCCCCTGGCAGCGCTCGGGCAGTTTATGGGATTCTCTGGAATTTATGGGAAACAGACCCGGGCCCGGGCACGGATCCAAAGCCAGGCTTTGCCTTAAATCCCGGATTTCTGCAGGACCCTTCTCCAAGGACTTGGCAGGAACCCTCGGTTCCTCGGGAATTGCATCCCAGGAATCCTGGGATGGGGTTTTAGGTGTGCAGGAGCCTCCTCATGGAAAATTCCAGGTTTAAACGCCTCCCGGAGCGGCTCCAACCTGGCAGAGGAAGGGCAGATTCCCGAGTTCTTCTCCTCGTTGGTATTTTTCCGTTCTTCACGGATTGTTCCTCAAAATGACCCCCTCAAAAGTGGAGGATTTTTTCCCTCACTTCCAAATGGGAAAAATTATTCCGGGAAGTGAGGACAGGTCCACCCTCCCCAGTTTTCCACGGAAAAGGTCGTGCAGGGAAAACACTCAGGAGGAAAGAGTGAGAAAAATCCAAGGTGGGATCAGGAATTTTGGGATAAATTCAGTGGGAAAAGAGAAGATTCCTTCCAGATTTTCCCCAGGGTGGAGTTTTTTGGGAACATTCCCCGAGGCAGAACCTGCTTCCACCCAGAAAAATGGGATTGCTGCATCCTCCTGGGGCTTTTCCCAAGATTTTAGGATCCGTCCATCCCTGTGGATCTGTGGGTCTCTGTCACTGTGTCTGGGCCTACATTTTGTGCCCAATCCCAACAAAAAATTTGGGAAAACGGCCTGGAATGCTTTGATGCTGGATGGGGGAAGGCACCGGGCAGGACGGAGCGGGAGAGGCTTTTCCCAAATTCCCAGCTCTGTCCCAGCCCCAAGGATCCCTCCAGGCTCTCAGGGAATTGGATCTTGGGAATTTTTGGGGTCTTCTCCAGCCCCAGCACCGGAGTCACCGAGTTATTCCCACCGGAAATTTCCAGGGAAGAGGGGAGAGATGGGGGAAGGAAGGAAGGAAGGAAGGAAGGAAGGAAGGAAGTGGCGGAAGGAAGGAAGGAAGGAAGGAAGGAAGGAAGGAAGGAAGGAAGGAAGGAAGGAAGGAAGGAAGGAAGGAAGGAAGGAAGTGGCGGAAGGAAGGAAGGAAGTGGCGGAAGGAAGGAAGGAAGGAAGAAAGGAAGGAAGGAAGGAAGGAAGGAAGGAAGGAAGGAAGGAAGGAAGGAAGGAAGGAAGGAAGGAAGGAAGGAAGGAAGGAAGGAAGGAAGGAAGGAAGGAAGGAAGGAAGGAAGGAAGGAAGGAAGGAAGGAAGGAAGGAAGGAAGGAAGGAAGGAAAAGCTGGGGATTTGGGATTTCGGGATGGGAATCCTCTTCCACATTCCACGATCCCAGGGTGATCCAGCCTTTCCTGGGACACTGCCAGGGATCCAGGGCTTCACTGGGAATTCAGGACTCCAGGAAGGGTCTCCCTTCCCTTTTCCATCCCCGAATTCCATAAAAATCCCTCGGGATGGATCCTGAGTGTCCTTGATCCCAGAATGGTTTGGGATGGGATCCCTGGACCTTCAATCCCATCCCAGGGACACTTCCCACCATCCCAGGGTGATCCAAACCCACCCTTGGACGCTCCCAGGGATTCTCTGGGAATTCCAGCCCAGCCAGGAATCCCTTCCCAAGATCCCACCATCCCAAGCTCCCCTTTCCCACTGGAAGCCATTCCCTGCCTCCTGCCCCTCCATCCCATTCCCAAATCCCAGCTCTCCTGGAGCCCCTTTGGGATGGGGAAGCGGCTCCAAGGATTCCCTGGATCCTTCCCTGATCCAGCTGCACATTCCCAGCTCTCACAGCCCCATCCCGATTCCTCCTTGAGGAGGAATTTTGGGATCCAGGGATTCACTGGGAATTCAGGACTCCAGGAAGGGTCTCCCTTCCCTTTTCCACCCCCAAATTCCATGAAAATCCCCCGGGATGGACCCTGAGCGCCCTCGATCCCAGCATCCCAGAATTCCCGGCATCACTCCACCCTCTCCCCCACCCCATTTTGGGGACGAATCCCCCAAAACCCGGAATTGCCGCTTCCCAATCCCGATTCCTGGGTGTGAGGAGCCGGGGCCGCTCCGTGATCCCGACCCCGTCCCGAGGCGGGCGCCGCATCCCTGGCCCCGTTCCCGGGAATTTCCATCTGGATCCCATCAGCTCCGTCCCACGCAGCCCGCGGGAACGATCCCGCTCTCCCGGGGAACGGGCGGGAATTTCCTGCCCGCCTCGGCCCTGTTGGGATCGTTTCCCATCCCGTGCTCTCCTTCCTCCCGCGATTTCGGGCGTTGTTTGTTGTTCCTGGAGCGTCCCCGAGCCTTCCCTTGGGATCGGGCCGGGCTGGGCCAAGCCGGGATCGGCAAATCCGGGCCTGGAAAAGCCGGGAATGAGGGAGGAGGAGGCGCCGGGAGAGCCAAGGAATGTGCGAGCTCGTTAGCGAGGTCATTAACGGGATATTAAACCGTGATTGGGATATGGAATCATTCCCAGGATATGGAAATATTCCCGGGATATTAAACGGTGATTGGGATATGGAACCATTTCCGGGATATTAAACCATGGCTGGGATATGGAATCATTCCCAGGATATTAAACCATGATTGGGATATTGAATCATTCCCGGGATATTAAACCATGATTGGGATATTGAATAATTCCCGGGATATTAAACCATGATTTCGATACTGAATAATTCCCGGGGTATGGAATCATTCCCAGGATATTAAACCATGACTGGGATATGGAATCATTCCTGGGATATTAAACCGTGATTGGGATATGAAGCAATTCCTGGGATATTGAATAATTCCCGGGATATTAAACCATGATTGGGATATTGAATAATTCCCAGGATATGGAATCATTCCTGGGATATTAAACCATGATTGGGATATTGAATAATTCCCAGGATATTAAACCATTATTGGGATATGGAATCATTCCTGGGATATTAAACATGATTGGGATATGGAATAATTCCTGGGATATTAAACCATGATTGGGATATTGAATAATTCCCGGGATATTAAACCATAATTGGGATATGGAATAATTCCCGGGATATTAAACCATGATTGGGATATTGAATAATTCCCGGGATATTAAACCATGATTGGAATATTGAATAATTCCCAGGATATCAAAGGGGCAGGAATGTTTATCCCCCCTGGCATCGCCCTTTTCCATGGACACCATTCCATGATTTCCTGGCACTCCCTCAGGGATTTGGGAATCCCCAGCCCGACCCCCAAATGAGGCGTTTTTAGCCCCAAACGGGGTTTTCCACCCCCAAATCGGGAATTTCATCCCAAAATCCAGAAGGGATTTATGGGATCTGCAGTCAGGAATTCCAGGAGCGCCAGGCCTTTGTGTTCCCTCCGCCACAGGATGCGTTCCCAGAGGATTTTTTGGGATTTGGCATTTTTGGGAGCAGGGATGGGAAATGGGATATTGGGAGTGAGGGGGTTTTGGGGGGATTTATGGGGTCTGGAGGGGTCAAAGAGGGATGGGAATTTCTGGGAACGTATGGGAATTTATTGGGATTTCTGGGGGTCCAGGGGCACCAAAGAGGGATGGAGGTTTCTGGGAATTTCTGGAAATTTCTGGGGATTCCTGGGAATTTCTGGGGGTCCAGGGACACCAAAGAGGGATGGAGATTTCTGGGAATTTCTGGGAATTTCTGGGAATTTCTGGGAATTTCTGGGGATTTCTGGGGGTCCAGGGACATCAAAGAGGGATTGGAATTAATGAGGATTTATGGGAATGTATGGGAATTTAGTGGGATTTATGGGTGTTCAGGGGTATCAAAGAGGGATGGGGATTCCTGGGGATTCCTGGGAATTTCTGGGGATTTCTGGGAATTCCTGGGGGCTGTGGGGGCTCAGGGCACCCCCAAATTCCGTCTCCTCTCTTCCCAGGCGAGCGCGGCCCCAAGGGGGACAAGGGGGACCGGGGGGACCGAGGAGTGGCCGGTGGCACCGGTGAGTTCCCCACGGAGACCCCGGCGCGGAATTTGGGGGGATTTTTGGGAATTGGGAGCCCAGGGAGGGGAAATCCCTGATGGAAAGAGGAATTCCTGATGTTGGGAAAACCATGCCGGGGTTCTCCTGCGATTCCAGGGATGTCCCAGCCTGGGGACATTGCCCATGGAATGCCAGGGACATCCCAGCCTGGGGACACCATCCCTGGAGATGCCACCATGGATGATGTCAGCATGGATGACGTCACCATCCCTTTGAGATGCCACAATCCCTGGGGATGTCACTACAGATGATGTCGCCATGGATGACACCACTGTGGATGACATCACCGTCCCTTTGATGTCCCTGTGGCTGGCATCCCCATGGCTGCTGTCCCCATACCCAAGGTTGATATCCCCATGGATTATGTCCCCATGTTTGCTGTCCCCATGTTTGCTGTCCCCTGTCCCTCCTGCCATCCCACAGCTCCGTCCGAGGGCTCGGTGCGGCTGGTGAACGGCTCCTGTCCCCACGTTTGCTGTCCCCATGTTTGCTGTCCCCACGTCCCTCCTGGTGTCCCCCTGTCCATCCCCAGGTCCATCCGAGGGTTCGGTGCGCCTGGTGAATGTCTCCTGTCCCCATGTCCCTCATGGTGTCCCCCTGTCCATCCCCAGTTCCCTCGGAGGGCTCGGTGTGCCTGGTGAACGGCTCCTGTCCCCATGTCCATGTTTACTGTCCCCATGTCCCCCTGTCTGTCCCCAGCTCCCTCCGAGGGCTCGGTGCGCCTGGTGAACGGCTCCTGTCCCCGTGTCCATGTTTACTGTCCCCATGTCCCCTCCTGGTGTCCCCATGTCCATGTTTGCTGTCCCTCCTGGTGTCCCCAGTTCCCTCCGAGGGCTCAGTGCGCCTGGTGAACCACTCCTGTCCCCGTGTCCATGTTTACTGTCCCCATGTCCCTCCTGGTGTCCCCATGTCCCTCCTGGTGTCCCCATGTCCATCCTGGTGTCCCCGTGTCCATGTTTGCTGTCCCCCTGTCCATCCACAGTTCCCTCCGAGGGCTCAGTGCGCCTGGTGAACGGCTCCTGTCCCCATTCCCACATCTACTGTCCCCATGTCCATCCTGGTGTCCCCATGTCCATGTTTACTGTCCCCATGTCCCCCTGTCTGTCCCACAGTTCCCTCTGAGGGCTCGGTGCGCCTGGTGAACGGCTCCTGTCCCCATGTCCCTCCTGGTGTCCCCATGTCCCTCCTGGTGTCCCCAGGTCCGTCCGAGGGCTTGGTGCGCCTGGTGAACGGCTCCTGTCCTCATGTCCATCCTGGTGTCCCCATGTCCCTCCTGGTGTCCCCAGGTCCATGTTTACTGTCCCCATGTCCCCATGTCCATCCCACAGTTCCCTCTGAGGGCTCGGTGCGCCTGGTGAACGGCTCCTGGTGTCCCCATGTCCCTCCTGGTGTCCCCATGTCCCTCCTGGTGTCCCCATGTCCATCCTGCTGTCCCCCTGTCCCTCCCCAGTTCTGTCCGAGGGCTCCGTGTGCCTGGTGAACGGCTCCTGTCCCCATGTCCATGTTTGCTGTCCCCATGTCCACATTTACTGTCCCCATGTCCATGTTTGCTGTCCCCGTGTCCATCCTGATGTCCCCATGTCCCTCCTGCTGTCCCCAGCTCCCTCGGAGGGCTCGGTGCACCTGGTGAACGGCTCCTGTCCCCATGTCCACGTTTGCTGTCCCCATGTCCATCCTGGTGTCCTCATGTCCCCCTGTCCGTCCCCAGGTCCGTCCGAGGGCTCAGTGTGCCTGGTGAACGGCTCCTGTCCCCATGTCCATGTTTGCTGTCCCCATGTCCCTCCTGGTGTCCCCATGTCCCTCCTGGTGTCCCCCTGTCCCTCCTGGTGTCCCCAGCTCCGTCCGAGGGCTCGGTGCGCCTGGTGAACGGCTCCTGTCCCCATGTCCATGTTTGCTGTCCCCATGTCCATGTTTGCTGTCCCCATGTCCATCCTGGTGTCCCCATGTCCATGTTTACTGTCCCTCCTGGTGTCCCCAGCTCCGTCCGAGGGCTCGGTGTGCCTGGTGAACGGCTCCTGTCCCCATGTCCCTCCTGGTGTCCCCGTGTCCATGTTTGCTGTCCCCATGTCCATCCTGCTGTCCCCATGTCCATCCTGCTGTCCCCATGTCCATGTTTGCTGTCCCCCTGTCCATCCACAGTTCCCTCTGAGGGTTCAGTGCACCTGGTGAACGGCTCCTGTCCCCGTGTCCATGTTTGCTGTCCCCCTGTCTATCCCCAGTTCTGTCCGAGGGCTCGGTGCACCTGCTGAACAGCTCCGGGGCCACGTTTGCTGTCTCCATGTCCATCCTGCTGTCCCCCTGTCTGTCCCACAGTTCCATCGGAGGTCTCGGTGTGCCTGGTGAACAGCTCCTGTCCCCATGTCCATCCTGGTGTCCCCATGTCCATGTTTACTGTCCCTCCTGGTGTCCCCAGTTCCCTCCGAGGGCTCGGTGCGGCTGGTGAATGTCTCCTGTCCCCATGTCCATCCTGGTGTCCCCATGTCCATGTTTACTGTCCCCATGTCCCTCCTGCCATCCGCAGCTCCCTCGGAGGGCTCGGTGCGCCTGGTGAACGGCTCCTGTCCCTATGTCCATGTTTGCTGTCCCCATGTCCATCCTGATGTCCCCATGTCCATCCTGCTGTCCCTCCTGGTGTCTCCAGTTCCCTCAGAGGGCTCGGTGCGGCTGGTGAACCACTCCTGTCCCCGTGTCCATCCTGGTGTCCCCGTGTCCCTCCTGGTGTCCCCATGTCCATCCCACAGTTCCATCTGAAGGCTCGGTGTGGCTGGTGAACGGCTCCCGTCCCCACGTTTGCTGTCCCCATGTTTGCTGTCCCCACGTCCCTCCTGGTGTCCCCCTGTCCATCCCCAGGTCCGTCCGAGGGTTCGGTGCGGCTGGTGAATGTCTCCTGTCCCCATGTCCCTCGTGGTGTCCCCATGTCCATCCCCAGCTCCCTCGGAGGGCTCGGTGCGCCTGGTGAACGGCTCTTGTCCCCGTGTCCATGTTTGCTGTCCCCATGTCCATGTTTGCTGTCCCCATGTCCATCCTGATGTCCCCCTGTCCGTCCCCAGCTCCCTCCGAGGGCTCGGTGCGCCTGGTGAACGGCTCCGGGGCCCATGTCCATGTTTGCTGTCCCCATGTCCCTCCTGGTGTCCCCATGTCCATGTTTACTGTCCCCGTGTCCATCCTGGTGTCCCCATGTCCCTGTTTACTGTCCCCATGTCCATCCTGGTGTCCCCATGTCCCTCCTGCTGTCCCCAGCTCCGTCCGAGGGCTCGGTGCGCCTGGTGAACGGCTCCTGTCCCCATGTCCCTCCTGGTGTCCCCATGTCCATCCTGGTGTCCCCATGTCCATCCTGGTGTCCCCATGTCCCCCTGTCCATCCCCAGCTCCGTCCGAGGGCTCGGTGCGCCTGGTGAACGGCTCCTGTCCCCGTGTCCATGTTTGCTGTCCCCCTGTCTGTCCCACAGTTCCATCGGAGGGCTCGGTGCGCCTGGTGAACGGCTCCTGTCCCCATGTTTGCTGTCCCCATGTCCATGTTTGCTGTCCCCATGTCCATCCTGCTGTCCCCATGTCCCTCCTGGTGTCCCCAGCTCCATCCGAGGGCTCGGTGCGCCTGGTGAACGGCTCCTGTCCCCGTGTCCATGTTTACTGTCCCCATGTCCATCCTGGTGTCCCCATGTCCCCCTGTCCGTCCCCAGCTCCCTGGGAGGGCTCGGTGCGCCTGGTGAACAGCTCCGGGGACCACATTTACTGTCCCCGTGTCCATGTTTGCTGTCCCCATGTCCCTCCTGGTGTCCCCCTGTCCATCCGCAGCTCCGTCCGAGGGCTCGGTGTGCCTGGTGAACGGCTCCTGTCCCCATGTCCATGTTTGCTGTCCTCATGTCCCTCCTGCTGTCCCCATGTCCCTCCTGGTGTCCCCATGTCCCTCCTGGTGTCCCCATGTCCATGTTTACTGTCCCCATGTCCCCCTGTCCATCCGCAGCTCCATCCGAGGGCTCGGTGCGCCTGGTGAACGGCTCCGGGCCCCACGAGGGGCGCCTGGAGATTTTCCACGAGCGCCGCTGGGGCTCGGTGTGCGACGACGGCTGGGACGGGCGGGACGGGGACGTGGCGTGCCGCATGCTGGGCTACCCCGGCGCCGCCGACGTCTTCCGCATGGCGCGCTTCGGACAAGGTGGGACACGGGGGACGGGAGCGGGATCCGGGATCGGGAATGGGATTGGGATCGGGAATGGGATCCGGGATCGGGAACGGGATCCGGGATCGGGAATGGGATCAGGGATCGGGAGCGGGATCCGGGATCGGGAACGGGATCCGGGATCGGGAATGGGATTGGGGATCGGGAATGGGATCCGGGATCGGGAATGGGATGGGGAATGGGAATGGGAATGGGATTTGGAATGGGGAATGGGATTGGGATTTTGGATGGGGAATGGGATTGGGATTGGGAACGGGAATGGGATTTGGAATGGGATTGGGGAACGGCTCCTAGGGATTGGGAACGGGCTTCGGGATTGGGAATGGGATTGGGATGGGGGATGGCTCCTGTGGGATTTGGGATTTGGAATGGCTCCTCGGGATTCGGGATTGGGAATGGGATTGGGATGGGGGATGGCTCCTGTGGGATTTGGGATTTGGAATGGCTCCTCGGGATTGGGAATGGGATTGGGAGTGGGAATGGGAATGGGATTTGGGATGGGGAATGGGATTTGGATTGGGAATGGGAATGGGATTTGGGATGGGGAATGGGATTGGGATTTGGGATGGGATTGGGATTGGGGAACGGCTCCTTGGGATTGGGAATGGGATTGGGAACGGGCACGGGATTCAGGATTGGGAATGGGATTGGGATGGGGGATGGCTCCTGTGGGATTTGGGATTTGGAATGGCTCCTCGGGATTGGGAATGGGATTGGGAGTGGGAATGGGATTTGGGATTGGGATTTGGGATTGGGAATGAGATTCAGGATTGGGAACAGCTCCTCGGGATTGGGAACGGGATTCGGGATGGGGAACGGCTCCTCAGGACCGGGAACAGGATTTGGGATCGAGAACGGGATTCGGGATGGGGAATGGGATTCAGGATCGAGAACAGCTCCTGTGGGATTTGAGAATGGATCCTCAGCATTGCGAGTGGCTGCTTGGGATTGGGAACGGCTCCTCTGGATTGGGAACAGGATTTGGGATGGAGAACGGGATTCAGGATGGGGAATGGGATTCAGGAATAGGATTTGGGATTGGGAATGGCTCCTCAGGATTGGGAACGGGATTCGAGATGTGGAATAGCTCCTGTGGGATTTGGGAATGTCTCCTTGGGATTGGGAACTGCTCCTATGGGATTGGGAATGGGATTTAAGATTGGGAATGGGATTCGGGATTGGGAACAGCTCCTCGGGATCAGAAATGGGATTTGGGATTGGGAGTGGTTCCTGTGGGATTTGGGAACAGATCCTCAGGATTTGGAATGGGATTCAGGATGGGGAACGGGATTCGGGATGGAGACTGGCTCCTGTGGGATTTGGGAACGGGATTTGGGATTGGGAACGGCTCCTCGGGATTTGGAAGAGCTTCTTGAGATCCTGGGGAACAGCTCCTGAGGGATTTGGGAACGGCTCCTCGGGATCCCAGGGAACGGCTCCTCGGGATTGGGAACAGGATTTGGGATTGGGAACGGCTCCTCGGGATTGGGAACTGCTCCTTGGGATTTGGGAATGGCTCCTTGGGATCCCAGGGAACGGCTCCTAGGGATTGGGAACAGCTCCTGTGGGATTGGGAACAGCTCCTGTGGGATTTGGGAATGGGTCATCGGGATCCCGGGGAACGGCTCCTTGGGTTTCAGGAATGGCTCCTGTGGGATCGCGGTAATTCTGTCCTGGGGACATCCCTGTAGTTCTGTCCGTGTCCGTGTGTCCGTCCGCAGGCGCGGGGAGGATCTGGATGGACGACGTGTCCTGCACGGGCACCGAGGAGTCCCTGGAGCTCTGCAGCTTCTCGGGCTGGGGCCGCACCAACTGCGGCCACGCCGAGGACGCCGGAGTGCGCTGCCGGACAGACTGACAGTGACCAACCGGACAGACTGACAGCTGCTGGACAGACTGACACCAACCGGACAGACTGACTGACAGCGGCCCGACAGACTGACACCAAATGGACAGACTGACTGACACAGACCGGACAGACTGACAGCAACCGGACAGACTGACAGCGACTGACTGGACAGACTGACAGCAGCCGGACAGACTGACAGCGGCCGGACAGACAGACTGACACAGACCGGACAGACTGACAGCAACCGGCCGGACAGACTGACAGCGGCCGGACAGACTGACACCAACCGGACAGACTGACAGCAGCCGGACAGACTGACAGTGACCAACTGGACAGACTGACAGCAGCCGGACAGACTGACAGCTGCCGGACAGACTGACAGCGACTGACTGGACAGACTGACAGCGGCTGGACAGACTGACAGCAACCGGCCGGACAGACTGACACCGACCGGACAGACTGACAGCAGCCGGACAGACTGACACCGACCGGACAGACTGACAGCTGCCGGACAGACTGACAGCGACCGGACAGACTGACAGCTGCCGGACAGACTAACAGCGACCAACTGGACAGACTGACAGCAACCCGACAGACTGACACTGACCAACCGGACAGACTGACAGTGACCGGACAGACTGACACCAACTGGACAGACTGACACCAACCAACCTGACAGACAGACACCAGCAGGACAGACTGACACCAACCGGACAGACAGACTGACACCAACTGGACAGACAGACTGACACAGACCAGACAGACTGACAGCAACCGGACAGACTGACAGCCGCCGGACAGACTGACACCAACCGGACAGACTGACAGCAGCCGGACAGACTGACAGTGACCAACCGGACAGACTGACAGCTGCTGGACAGACTGACAGACTGACACCAACCGGACAGACTGACAGCGACTGACTGGACAGACTGACAGCGGCCGGACAGACTGACACCAAACGGACAGACTGACAGCAAACGGACAGACAGACTGACAGCGGCCGGACAGACTGACACCAAACGGACAGACTGACACCAAACGGACAGACTGACACCAACCCGACAGACAGACTGACAGCTGCCGGACAGACTGACAGCGGCCGGACAGACTGACACCAACCGGACAGACTGACAGCAACTGACTGGACAGACTGACAGCGACCGGACAGACTGACAGCGACTGACCCGGACAGACTGACAGCAAATGGACAGACTGACTGACAGTGACCGGACAGACTGACAGTGACCAGACAGACTGACAGCAGCTGGACAGACTGACACAGACCAGACAGACAGACAGCTGCTGGACAGACTGACAGCAAACGGACAGACAGACTGACAGCTGCCGGACAGACTGACAGCGACTGACGCGGACAGACTGACAGCTGCCGGACAGACTGACAGCGACCGGCCGGACAGACTGACAGCAGCTGGACAGACTGACAGCAAACGGACAGACTGACACCAAATGGACAGACAGACTGACAGCGGCCAGAGAGACTGACACTGACCAACCGGACTGACACCAACTGGACAGACTGACACCAAAACCCATCCCATAGGGAATGACCCCAAATCCACCCCATAACGGAATGACCCAAAACCCATCCCAAAAGGGCCAGGACCTGACTCCAAATCCATCCCATAACAGACTGATCCCAAAATCCATCCCAAAGGAGAAATCCCAAACCCGCCCCAAAGGGGGAAACCCCAAACCCATCCCAAAAAGGAAACCCCAAATCCATCCCAAAAGGGAAAATCTCCAATAGACCCCAAAGGGGTCAGGGGATAACCCCAAATCCATCCCAAAGAGACCAGGGTGAAAATCCCAAATCCATCCCAAAAAGCTTGCGCTGAAAACCCTAAATCCACCCCAAAAGGGAAAACCCCAAAATCATCCCAAAGGGGTCAGGGGATAACCCCAAATCCACCCCAAAGAGACCGGGGTGAAAACCCCAAACCCATCCCAAAGGGGAAAATCCCAAATCCATCCCAAAGAGACCGGGGAGAAATCCCAAACCCATCCCAAAAGAGAAAATCCCAAATCCACCCCAAAGAGACCGGGGTGAAAACCCCAAACCCATCCCAAAAGGGGAAAATCCCAAATCCATCCCAAAGGGGAAAATCCCAAATCCATCCCAAAAGAGAAAATCCCAAATCCACCCCAAAGAGACTGGGGAGAAATCCCAAACCCATCCAAAGGGGAAAATCCCAAATCCATCCTGAAGGGGAAAATCCCAAATCCATCCCGAAGAGACTGGGGAGAAATCCCAAACCCATCCCAAAGGGGAAAATCCCAAACCCATCCCAAAAGGGGAAAATCCCAAATCCATCCCAAAAGAGAAAATCCCAAATCCATCCCAAAGAGACTGGGGAGAAATCCCAAATCCATCCCAAAAGAGAAAATCCCAAATCCACCCCAAAGAGACTGGGGTGAAAACCCCAAACCCATCCCAAAAGGGGAAAATCCCAAATCCATCCCAAAAGAGAAAATCCCAAATCCATCCCAAAGAGACTGGGGAGAAATCCCAAACCCATCCCAAAGGGGAAAATCCCAAATCCATCCCAAAAGAGAAAATCCCAAATCCACCCCAAAGAGACTGGGGAGAAATCCCAAATCCATCCCAAAAGAGAAAATCCCAAATCCACCTCAAAGAGACCGGGGTGAAAACCCCAAATCCATCCCAAAGGGGAAAATCCCAAATCCATCCCAAAAGGGGCCAGGGGTGATCCCAAAAACGACGGCCCCAAATCCATCCCAAATCCCCGTCCCAGCCCGGATCCCGGGAATGGGATCGTTCCCAGAGAAATAAAGGATTTGTTCTTCTCCCAGTGGGGCTTATGGGATTTATGGGTTTTTTTGGGGTTTATGGTGTTTATGGGGTTATGAGGTTTATGGGGTTCCTTGAGGTTTGGGGGGTTTTATGGGGTTTTTGGGTTTTATGGAGATTTAATGTGGTTTATAGGGTTTGAGGGATTCTATGGGGTTTATGGAGGTTTGTGGGGTTTTATGGGGTTTATGGGGGTTTTATGGGGATTTCATGTGGTTTATAGGGTTTATGGGATTTAATGTGGTTTATGGGTGTTTTATGAGGATTTATGGGGTTTATAGGAGTTTATGGGATTTAATGTGGTTTATGGGGTTTTGGGAGTATTTTATGGGGTTTATGGGGGTTTTATGTGGTTTATTATGAGATTTTATGGGGTTTATGAGGTTTATAGAGTTTTAGGGGGGGCTTATGGGGATTTATGGAGTTTATGTGGTTTATGGGATTTATGGGGATTTATGGGGTTTATCGGGTTATATGGGGTTTTATGGGGGGTTTTACAGGGTTTTATGGGGTTTATCTGGATTTAGGGGGTTTTATTGGGATTTAGGGGATTTATGAGGTTTTAGGGGGGGGTTATGGGGATTTAGGGGGTTTATGGGCATTTATGGGGATCTATGGGATTTTATGGAGGTTTAGGGGATTTATGAGGTTTTATGGCAGTTTGGGAGATTTATGGGATTTATGGCGTTTAGAGGTATTTTGGGGGATTTTATGGGGATTTAGGGTATTTATGGGATTTTTATTGGGGTTTTATGGGCATTTATGGGGTTTCCTGGGGGTTGAGAGGGATTTATGGGGTTTTATTGGCTTTTATGGGGTTTATGCAATTTATGGGGGTTTGGGGGATTTTATGGGGTTTAGGGTGTTTTATGGGGTTTAAGGGGTTAATGGGGGTTTATGATGTTTATGGGGTTTAATGGGGCATTATGGGATTGATGGGGTTTATGGGGTTATGAGGTTCGTGAGGTTTATGGAGGTTTGTGGGCCTTTATGGGGTTTATGTTTTTATTTTTTTTTTGTTTGTGGGGTTTATGGGGTATTTTTGGTTTTTTTATAGGGGTTTGTGGTATTTATGGGATTTTATTGGGGTTTATGGGTATTTATGTGCTTTTATGGACATTTATGGAGTTTTTATGGCGGTTTAGGGCATTTATGGGGTTTTATGGGGGTTTAGGGGGATTTTTGGGGTTTTGGGGGTTTAGAGGTATATTTGAGATTTTTATGGGGTTTTCGGGCATTTATGTTTTTCCACGGACCCCCCCCCAGCGCCCCCCCAAATTCCTGGGCACCCCCTCTCCCCTCTTTGCCCCTTCCCAGCCCCGCGGAGCCCCCGGAGCGCCCCAAATCCCCCCGGGACCGCCCCAAGCCACGCCCACCGCGCGCTGGCCACGCCCCCACACCGCGCGCGCGCGCGCGCGCAGATTACGTCACCCCGCCCGAGCTGGGCCACGCCCCCTCGCTTTGACCGCGCCCCGCGCCTGCCCGCGCTGCTCTGGCCACGCCCCCTCGCGCCATATTTGGTGTTGGGTCACTCCCCCAGGAAGGGGCGGGGCCGGCGCGAGCGCGCGCGCGGGGGGTTCGAACGCGGCGCCCGAAAACGGCCGGAAAAGGCGGGAAAAGGATCCAGGGATTTCCCGGGAATTTCCTTGGGATCGGCAGCAGGAGAGGGAAAAGGACCCCGGGATTCCCTGGGATCGGCAGCAGGAGAGGGAAAAGGACCCCGGGATTCCCGGGGCTCGGCGGCCGCAGCCAGCGAACCCCGGAGCGAGGTGGGACCGGCGGCTCTTCCTGGGAGCCCCCGGAGCTGGGATCGCCCCCCAAAATCCTGGGATTCTCCCCATTCCCAAATCCCAACCCCGGATCCCCCATCCCTGGGCCGGGATCCTCCCCCGCGCCACAATTCCCAAATCTGGGATCCCCCAGCCTGGGACCATCCCAGTTCCCGGGGCCGGGATTTTGGGGATCCCCCCCAAATTCCCAAATCTGGGACTTCCCGAATTCCCCAGTTTGGGACCCCCCCCCCCCCAATTCCCAAATCCAGCCCCCTCTCCCTCCCCCCCATTCCCAAATCCAGGATTTCCCAATTCCCAAACACAGGATTTCCCCAATTCCCAAATCCAGGATTTCCCGATTCCCAAATCTGGAATCCCCCAATTCCCAAACACGAGACCCCCCCCAGTTCCCAAATTCAGGATTTCCCAAATTTGGGATTCCCCCAATTCCCAAAATTTCCCCAGTTCCCAAAATTTTCCCCCAATTTCCAAATCTGCCCCTGCCAATGCCCAAATCTGGGATTTCCCAATTCCCAAATCCAGGATTTCTCTAATCCCCAAACCCGGGGTTTCTCCAATTTCCAAATCCAGGATTTCTCCAAATCCAGCCCCCCCCCTCCAGTTCCCAGAATTTCCTCCAATTCCCAAATCCAGGATATCCCCATTTCCCAAAATTTCCTCCAATTCCCAAATCTGCGCTCCCCCCTGCCTCCCCCACCAACACCCAAATTCAGGATTTCCCAATTCCCAAATCTGTGATTCCCCTCAATTCCCAAAATTCCCCCCAATTCCCAAAATTCCCCCCAGTGCCATTGGGGTCCCTCCGTGTCCCGCAGGATCAGGATTGGGATTGGGATCGGGATTGGGATCGGGATCGGCTCCATGGACACCTTCCAGTCCCCGACGCCCTCGGCCCGCCGGGACAAAGCCGGTGAGGAACAGCGGGAATGGCCTGGAGTGATCCCAGAGGGATTGGGATGGTCCTGAAGGGATCGGGATGTTTGATCCCGGAATGTTCCCAAAGGGATCGGGATGTTCCCAAAGGGATCGGGATGTTCCCAAAAGGATTGCCAGACCCCAGGGGCTGTTCCAGGGAACGCCCTCATCCCAAATCCAAGGCCTTGGGAGGATCCTTGGGATGAATTCCAGAGGCTGCTCCAAGCCCCATCCCACCTTTCCTGCGACAATCCCAGAGATTCCTGGGAAAACTCTGCCCGTCCCTCCCCCTTCCTCCTCCTCCTCCTCCTCCTCCTCCCAGTTTTATCCCTGAGCACATCCAGGTGGGAAATCCCTGGGATCAGCTGGGATTGGTTTTCAATCCCCATTTCCCATCCCTGTACCCACTCCCATCCCAGATCCAATCCCTGTTTCCCATTCCCGTTCCCATTCCCGTTTTCCATCTCCATTTCTCATTCCTGTTTCCCATTCCCATTCCAATCCTCATTCCCATTTCCCATTTCTGATCCGCATTCCCATCCCTGTTTTCCCATATCCATTTCCTGTCCCGGTTCCCATCCCTGTTCCCATTCCCGTTTCCATCCCCATTTCCCATTCCTGTTCCCATTCCCGTTTCCCATTCCCATCCCCATTTCCCGTTCCTATCCCAGCTCCTTTCTGTGTTTCCTGGAATTCCCCTCTGGAATTGGGGCTGGATCTGCGGGATCTCCATTTTTTAGGGAACAAACCCCTCCAGGGAACGGAGCCAAAATTTGGGAAAACACTGTGGGGGTTGGAAGGAGCTTTCCTAAAAATCTGGATCAGGAACAGGTTCAGAGCATCCCGCGGGAATTGTGGAATATTTTGGGCTGGGAATTCTGACCATTCCCAGTTCTGCCAAGGATCTGCGACCCTGAAATCCCCTGGGATTTAAATCCTGCAGGGAATGGGGACTCCAGGGCTGAGAATTCCACACAGGATCTGTTCCCAAAATCCAACTGAACTTTCCCAGGAAGTTTGAGGCCGTTCCCTCTTGTGGGGGATTCCTGAGGAGCAGATCCAGGATTTCCCGTGGGATCAGCAGATCCCGATCCCAGTGGGATTTTCCACTTCCAGTGGATCCCAGCAGGATTGTCCATGGGATCAGCAGATCCCGACCCCAGAGGGGTTTCCCATGGGATCAGCAGACCCCGATCCCAGTGGGATTTCCCATGGGATCACCGGGAATTGTCCCCGCAGAGCCCAGCCCCGTGTCCGTCACCATCCCGGCCTCTCCCTTCATGCAGAAGTTGGGATTCGGCACCGGAGTCAGCGTCTACCTGATGAAAAGGTTGGGAATTGTTATCCTGGGAAATCCCGGAGGTGATCCCGGTTTTCTTCTCCATGGATATGGAGCCGAGGGAGGGATTTGGGAATTGTGGAGTGGGGAAGGAATGTGGAGTTTTGGGATAACCCTGTCCCGGCTGGAATTCTGGGATTTGGGCTTCGTTATTTTGGGATAATCTTGGCCCAGCTGGAATTCCAGGGATTTGGGCTCCATTCCTGGGAATTCTGGGATTTGGGCTCCATTATTTTGGGATAACCCTTTCTTGGCCGGAATTCCAGGATTGTGGGCTCCATTATTTCAGGTTAACCCATTCCCAGCTGGAATTCCAGGGATTTGAGCTCCATTCCTTCCCTCCACTGGGCTCCACCTGGAAACGGGATCAGATAAAACTTCCCTTTCCTCAAAAATTCCCCGGTGGAATTCGCAGCATTCCCGTCCCACTCAGTGTGTGGGGGGGGGGAGTTTGGACCCTTTCCCGGTGGGAATTCCGTGGGAATTCCGGGGTTTTTCCCGGGCAGGTCCCCGCGGGGGCTGCCGCGCTCCCCGTGGGCGGTGAAGAAAATCAACGCCGGCTGCTCGCAGAGCCAGCGCAGCCGCTTCCAGCGCCGGCTGCGCCAGGAGGCGCGGACCCTGCGGAACCTGCGGCACCCCAACATCGTCGGTGCGCCTTCCCGGGAACCCGGGGCATGGATCCATTGGGAATGGGGTTGGGGACATTGGGAATGGGGTTGGGGACATTGGGATTGGGGTGGGGTACACTGGGAATGGGGTTGGATCAATGGGAATGGAGGGGTTGGATTTGATGGGAATGGGGTTGGATCCATGGGAATGGGGTTGGGTACATTGGGAATGGGGTGGGGTACATTGGGAATGGGGTGGGGTACATTGGGAATGGGGTTGGGTGTGATGGGAATGGGGTTGGATCCATGGGAATGGGGTTGGGGACATTGGGAATGGGGTTGGGGACATGGGAATGGGGTTGGATCAATGGGAATGGGGTTGGATCCATTGGAATGGGGTGGGGTACATGGGAATGGGGTTGGATCCATGGGAAAGGAGATGGATTTGATGGGAATGGGGTTGGGTACATGGGAATGGGGTTGGGGACATGGGAATGGGGTTGGGTACATTGGGAATGGGGTTGGGTACATTGGGATTGGGGTTGGGTGTGATGGGAATGGGGTTGGGTACATTGGGAATGGGGTTGGGTGTGATGGGAATGGGGTTGGGTACATTGGGAATGGGGTGGGGTACATGGGAATGGGGTTGGGTACATTGGGAATGGGGTTGGGTACATTGGGAATGGGGTTGGATCCATGGGAATGGGTTGGGTGTGATGGGAATGGGGTGGGGTACATTGGGATTGGGGTTGCGTGTATTGGGAATGGGGTTGGGTACATTGGGAATGGGGTTGGGTGTGATGGGAATGGGGTTGGATCCATGGGAATGGAGATGGATTTGATGGGAATGGGGTTGGGTACATTGGGAATGGGGTTGGGTATATTGGGAATGGGGTTGGATCAATGGGAATGGAGGGGTTGGATCCATGGGAATGGGGTTGGATCCATGGGAATGGAGGGATGGATTTGATGGGAATGGGGTTGGGTACATTGGGAATGCAGGGTTGGATTTGATGGGAATGGATCCATGGGAATGGAGGGGTTGGATCCATGGGAATTGGTTGGATCCCCTGGGAATGGAGGGGATTTGATGGGAATGGGGTTGGAACCATTGGGAATGGGAATGGATTTGATGGGAATGGGGTTGGATCTGTGGGAATGGAGGTGCTGGATATGATGGGAATGGAGGGATAAATCCATGGGAATGAAGGAGTTGGATCCATTGGGAATGGAGAGATGGATCCATGGGAATGGGGTTGGGTACATTGGGAATGGAGGGGGTGGATCCATTGGGAATGGAGGGATGGATCCATCGGGAATGGATGGGTTGGATCTGTTTGGAGTGGGGTTGGATCCATGGGAATGGAGGGGGTGGAGCCAATTCCAGGGGGAGATGAGGGGGATGCGGGATTGGGGAATTCCAGACCTCCCAGTGCCTCTGGAGTTCCCAGGGAAGCCGGGGCTGCCCCCGGATCCCCAGGAATGTCCAAGGATGGATTTGGGGCTCCCTGGGATCAAGGGAGGGCTCAGGGTTGGATTGGGATGGGATTGAAATCCATGAATCCCATCCAGAACATTCCATGATTGTGGCTGCTCCCCCATTCCCATTGCCATCCCCATTCCCACGGATCCCACCATTCCCATTCCCACGGATCCCATTCTCATTAATCCCATTCCCATGGATCCCACAGCTCCTGTTCCCATGGATCCCATTCCCATGGATCCAATCCCATTGCCATTCCCACAGTTCCCATTCCCATTCTCAAGGCTCCCATACCCATTCCCACAAATCCCATGGTTCCCATTCCCACAGCTCCCATTCCCATGGATCCCATTCCCACGGATCCCATGGATACCATTCCTATGGATCCCATCCCAATCCCAAGGATCCCATTCCCATCCCCATTCCAATTGTCAGGGATCCAATTCCCATGGCTCCCATTCCCATGGATCCTATGGATCCCATTCCCAGGGATCCCATGGATCCCATCCCATTCCCATGGATCCCATTCCCACAAATCCTATGGATCCCATTCCCATTCCCATGGCTCCCATTCCTGTGGATCCCATCCCAATCCCATGGATCCCATTCCCAGGGATCCCATGGATTCCATCCCATTCCCATTCTCACAGCTCCCATTCCCATGGATCCCATTCCCATTCCCATGGCTCCCATTCCTGTGGATCCCATCCCAATCCCAAGGATCCCATTCCCATCCCCATTCCAATTGTCAGGGATCCAATTCCCATGGCTCCCATGGATCCCATTCCCAGGGATCCCATGGATTCCATCCCATTCTCACGGATCCTATTCCCATTCCCATGGCTCCCATTCCCACGGATCCCATTTCCATCCCCATGGATCTCATTCCCATTCCCATGGCTCTCATTCCCATGGCTCCCATTCCCATCCCCATGGATCCCATCCCATTCCCATGGCTCCCATTCCCATGGCTCCCATTCCCATCCCCGTGGATCCCATCGCATTCCCAGCGATCCCAGTGATCCCACCGCATTCCCAGCGATCCCAGTGATCCCATTCCAGGGTACCGGGCGCTGACGACGGCTCCGGACGGGAGCCTCTGCCTGGCCATGGAATTCGGGGGGGAGAAATCCCTGAACGACCTCATCGAGGAGCGCCGGGAGCAGGGCCTGGGAATGTTCCCGGCCGGCACCATCCTGCACGTGGCCCTCAGCATGGCCAGGGGCCTCCAGGTACCCGGAAAATCCCGGGAAAAAACCCTGGGATTTCGGGAAGAAACCCTGGGAATTCTGGGAAAAGTCACGTGGTTCCAGGAAACTCCCAGGATTCCAAGGAAATACTGGGATTCCGGGATAAATGGGAGCCAAGGGAGTTTTCTAGATGCTGGGAAAGGGGAGCTTGGGATGGTGGGATCTTGGGAAGGGATTCCTGGCTGGGCTGGAATTCCCAGAGAATCCCTGGGAGCATCCAGGGGTGGATTTGGATCACCCTGGGATGGTGGGAATTGGGATTGAAGGTCCATGGATCCCACCCCAAACCATTCCGGGATTCTGGGATCAAGGACACTCAGGATCCATCCCGAGGGATTTTTGTGGAATTTGGGGATGGAAAAGGGAAGGGAGACCCTTCCTGGAGTCCTGAATTCCCAGGGAATCCCTGGATCCCAAAATTCCTTCTCATAGAGGAATGGGGATGGGGCTGGATCCAACCCAGGAGAGCTGGAGCGGGATTTGGGAAAAGGGCCTGGAATGGCAGGACAGGGAATGGCTCCCACCATGGGCAGAGGGTCGGGATTTGGGGATTTTGGGATCTTGGCAAGGAATTCCCGGTTGGGCTGGAATTCCCAGAGAATCCCTGGCAGTGCCCAAGGAGCAGCCGCAGGATCGGGCTGATCCATGAGATCCCCCAATCCACGGATTCCGAGCCACCCCCGAGGTTTCCAGGCTGGGTCCGGGATTTGTCCCTGCTCTGAATTCCCGGCATTCCCGGCGTTTCCCGCTGCAGTACCTGCACACGGAGCAGCGGCTGCTCCACGGCGACATCAAATCCCCCAACGTCGTCGTCCGCGGCGCCTTCGAGAGCGTCAAGATCTGCGACGTCGGCGTCTCCCTGCCCCTGGACGAGAACCTGACCGGTGGGACACCGGGAATCACCGGGAACGGGGGCTCCCATCCCATGGATCCCATTCCCAGCATCCCTTTGATCCCGTGATCCCGTTGTAGTGAGCGATCCCATTCCTGGTCCCGATATCTCTTTGATCCCTTGATCCCGTTGTAGTGAGCGATCCCATTCCCAATCCTGTCCCTGATATCCCGTTATCCCGCTGCAGTGAGCAATCCCATTCCCAATCCCAAAATCCCTTTGATCCCTTGATCCCGTTGTAGTGAGCGATCCCATTCCCATGGATCCCACTCCCATTCCTATTCTCATGGATCCCATTCCCATGACTCCCATTCCAATGGATTTCATCTCCATTCCCATTGGGATGGGATTCCCGGGAATGTGGGGTTCCCAGGAATGTGGCAGTCCCATCCCCATGGATCCCATCCTATCCCCATGGATCCCATTCCCATGGATTTCTGTAAGCGATCTCATTCCCAATCCCATTCCCGATATCCCTTTGATCCTGTTGATCCCACTGCAGTGAGTGATCCCATTCCCAATCCCATTCCCGATCCCAATATCCCTCTGATCCGGTTGCTCCCGCTGCAGTGAGTGATCCCATTCCCAATCCCATTCCTGATCCCAATATCCCTCTGATCCAGTTCATCCCTTTCATCCCTGCCCCTGGACGAGAACCTGACTGGTGGGACACCGGGAATGACCGGGAATGGGGGACTCCCATCCCATGGATCCCATTCCCAACATCCCTTTGATCCCTTGATCCCGTTGCAGTGAGTGATCCCCTTCCCAATCCTGTCCCTTTCCCGATATCCCGTTATCCCGCTGCAGTGAGCGATCCCATTCCCAATCCCAAAATCCCTTTGATCCCGTTATCCCGTTGTAGTGAGCGATCCCATTCCCAATCCTGTCCCTGATATCCTGTTATCCCGCTGCAGTGAGCGATCCCATTCCCAATCCCAATATCCCTTTGATCCCAATATCCCGCTATCTCTCTGCTCCCGCTGCAGTGAGCAACCTCAATCCCAACATCCCCATCCCAATATCCCTTTGATCCCATCATTCCCGATTTGTCCCCGTTATCCCTGTGCAGTGAGCGATCCCGATCCCATTTGCAATCCCACTATCCCTTTGATCCCATTGATCCTGCTTTGTTCCCGTTATCCCATGGCAGTGAGCGACCCCTCCCTGTGCTACGTGGGCACGGAGCCCCATTGATCCCATTGATCCCGTTATTCCTGATTTATTCCCGTTATTCCCGATTTATTCCCGTTTTTCCTGCTGCAGTGAGCGACCCCTCCCTGTGCTACGTGGGCACGGAGCCCCATTGATCCCGTTGATCCCGTTGATCCCATTGATCCCGTTATTCCCAATATCCCATTATTCCCATGGCAGTGAGTGACCCCTCCCTGTGCTACGTGGGCATGCAGCCCCATTGATCCCGTTATTCCCGATTTATTCCCGTTTTTCCCTGTGCAGTGAGCGATCCCTCCCTGTGCTACGTGGGCACGGAGCCCCATTGATCCCATTGATCCCATTGATCCCGTTATTCCCGCTTTGTTCCCGTTATCCCATGGCAGTGAGTGACCCGTCCCTGTGCTATGTGGGCACGGAGCCCCATTGATCCCATTGATCCCGTTATTCCTGATTTATTCCCGTTATTCCCGATTTATTCCCGTTTTTCCTGCTGCAGTGAGCAACCTGTCCCTGAGCTATGTGGGCACGGAGCCCCATATCCCATTGATCCCATAATTCCCAATATCCCGTTATCCCATGGCAGTGAGCGACCCCTCCCTGTGCTACGTGGGCACGGAGCCCCATTGATCCCATTGATCCCATTGATCCCGTTATTCCCGATTTTTTCCCGTTATCCCTGCACAGTGAGCGATCCCTCCCTGTGCTACGTGGGCACGGAGCCCCATTGATCCCATTGATCCCATAATTCCCAATATCCCGTTATCCCTGTGCAGTGAGCGACCCCTCCCTGTGCTACGTGGGCACGGAGCCCCATTGATCCCATTGATCCCATAAATCCCATTGATCCCATAAATCCCAATATTCCCATTATCCCTGCACAGTGAGTGATCCCTCCCTGTGCTACGTGGGCACGGAGCCCCATTGATCCCATTGATCCCATAATTCCCAATATCCCGTTATCCCTGTTTTAGTGAGTGACCCCTCCCTGTGCTACGTGGGCACGGAGCCCCATTGATCCCACTGATTCCATTGATCCCATTGATCCCGTTATTCCCGATTTATTCCCGTTATCCCTGTGCAGTGAGTGACCCGTCCCTGTGCTACGTGGGCACGGAGCCCCATTGATCCCGTTATTCCCGATTTATTCCCGTTATCCCTGTTTTAGTGAGTGACCCGTCCCTGTGCTACGTGGGCATGGAGCCCCATTGATCCCGTTATTCCCGATTTATTCCCGATTTATTCCCATTTTTCCCTCGGCAGTGAGTGACCCGTCCCTGTGCTACGTGGGCACGGAGCCGTGGTCGCCGCCCGAGGCGCTGGAGCCGGGCGGGGCCATCTCGGACCGCGCCGACGTCTTCGCCTTCGGCCTCACGCTCTGGGAGATGCTGGCGCTGAGCGTGCCCCACCTGCCCCCGGCCCGCGAGGACGGATCCGACGGTACCGGGAATAACGGGAATTACGGGAATTACAGAGAGGGAACGGGCGTGGGGAAGGGATCCGGGGAGTGCTCGTGTGGGAAAGGGGCTCCGGGATTTGGGGAAAGGGGAATGGGATGGGATGGGATGGGATGGGATGGGATGGGATGGGATGGGATGGGATGGGATGGGATGGGATGGGATGGGATGGGATGGGATGGGATGGGATGGATGGGATGGGATGGGATGGGACGGGACGGGACGGGATGGGATGGGGTGGGATGGGATGGGATGGGATGGGATTCCCGCTGGGAAAGGGGAGCTTGGGATGGTGGGATCTTGGGAAAGAATTCCTGGCTGGGCTGGAATTCCCAAAGAATCCCTGGCAGCGTCCAAGGGTGGGTTTGGAGCACCCTGGGATGGTGGGATTGGAGTGGGATGGGATTGAAGGTCCATGGATCCCATCCCAAATAATTCTGGGATTCTGGGATCAAGGACACTCAGGATGCATCCCGAGGGATTTTTATGGAATTCGGGGGTGGAAAAGGGAAGGGAGACCCTTCCTGGAGTCCTGAATTCCCAGTGAAGCCCCTGGATCCCAAAATTCCTTCTCAAGGAGGAATCGGGATGGGGCTGGATCCAACCCAGGAGAGCTGGAGCGGGATTTGGGAAAAGGGCCTGGAATGGCAGCACAGGGAATGGCTCCCACCATGGCCAGAGGGTCGGGATTTTGGGATTGTGGGATCTTGGGAAGGAATTCCTGGCTGGGCTGGAATTCCCAGAGGATCCCTGGTGGTCTCGGGATCACCCTGGGTACATCAGGAAGCTCTACACTGGGATCGCGACTGGGATTCCTGGGATGCTCTGCTGACGGCCGCTCCCTCCTGGCACTCCAGAGGGTTGGGATATTGGGATCTTGGGCTTTTAGGATTTCATGATTTTGGGACTTTGGGAAGCAGTTGCTGTCTGGGAGGGTGTGGAGGGCTGGAATTCTCAGAGGATCCCTGTTAGTGTCCAAGGAAAGCTCTGGATCGCCCTGGGAAGATCAGGAAGCGGCGCTGGGCCCCTGGCATCCCAGAGGGTTGGGATTTTGGGATCTTGGTGTTTTGGGAATTTGCGATCTTGAGGTTTTGGGATCTTGGGTTTTTTGTAATTTTGGGATTTTGGGGAGAATTCCTGTCTGGGAGGGTGTGGCGGGGCTGGGCTGGAACTCCCAGAGGATCCCTGGGAGCATCAGGAAGCGGCGGGCTGGGATGGGGCCGGGATTCCCGGGATCCGCTCCCAACAGCCGCTCCCTCTCTCCCTCCCTCCGTCCCCCGTTCCCGTTATCGCAGAGGACTCGTGCTCGGAGGATTCCCTGGACGAGGCCGCGTACCAGGCCGCGCTGGGCTCGCGGCCGCCGCTGCCCGCGGAGGCGGCGCAGGAGCCCTCCCAGGCGCCCGTGCGGGAGCTCTTCTGCGCATGCACCGCCCGCGAGCCCCCGCGGCGCCCCCCGGCGGCCGCCATCGTCACTGCGCTGCTGCAGCTGCGGGAATGCCGGGACCGGGAACAGCCGGGGGGAGAGCGGGAATGACGGGCGGGATAATTACGGGAATAATGCCGGGATAACGGGGTGGGAATGATGAGGGACAGCGGGGATAGCCGGGATAACACAGCGGGAATGAGGGGTGGGGGACAGCGGGAGTGAGGGGTGGGATAACAGAGCGGGAATGCCCTGGCAGCGGCCCGTGCGGGAGCTCTTCTGCGCATGCGCCGCACCCCTAGCGACCACCGTCGTCGCTGCGCTTGCAGCAGCTGCGGAAATGCCGGGAACGGGAACAGCCGGGGGGAGAGCGGGAATGAGGGGCGGGATGACAGGGTGGGAATGATGAGGGACCGCGGGGATAGCCGGGATAGCAGAGCGGGAGTGAGGGGTGGGATAACACAGTGGGAATGCCCTGGCAGCGGCCCGTGCGGGAGCTCTTCTGCGCATGCGCCCCCCGGCGGCCGCCGTCGTCGCTGCGCTGCTGCAGCTGCGGGAATGCCGGGAACGGGAACAGCCGGGGGGAGAGCGGGAATGACGAGATGGGGAGGGAATGAGGGATAACAGAGCAGGAATGATGGGGGATAGCGGGAATAGCCGGGTAATACAGTGGGAATAATGAGGGACAGCGGGAATAGCCGGGATAACAGCGGGAATGCCCTGGCAGCGGCCATTGCGAGAGTTCTTCTGCGCATGCGCCCCCCGGCGGCCGCCATCGTCGCTGCGCTGCTGCAGCTGCGGGAATACCGGGAACGGGAACAGCCGGGGGCAGAACGGGAATAACGGGATAATTATGGCAATAATGCCGTGATAACACAGCCCTGAGGGACAGCGGGAATGAGGGATGGGATAACGGAGCGGGAATGCCGTCAGAGCGGCCCGTGCGGGAGCTCTTCTGCGCATGCCCCGCCCGCGGCGCCCCCCAGCGGCCGCCATTGTCAGTGCACTGCGGGAATGAGGGATGGGATAGCGGGAATGATGCCGGTAACACGGCGGGAATTCCGGGATAACAGAGCCCTGAGGGACTGGGATAACAGAGCTGGAATTCCGGGATAATGGAGTGGGAATTCCAGGATAACACAGCCCTGAGAGACTGGGGTAGCAATGGAGCGGGAATTCTGGGATAACGGAGCGGGAATTCCTGGGATTACAGAGCTGGAATTCTGGGATAACGGAGCTGGAATTCCTGGGATTATAGAGCTGGAATTCTGGGATAACGGAGCAGGAATTCATGGCATTATCGAGCTGGGATTCCTGGAATTCCAGAGCATTGAGATCCCAGGATAATGGAGCCAGAATTCCTGGGATAACAGAGCAGGAATTCCCAGGGTTACAGAGCTGGAACTCCTGGGATTACAGGGATTACAGACCCCAACATTCCCAAAATTCCAGAACCTCCTGGAATCCCAGTGGGATTTGATCCTGGAGCCGTGGATTCCAGAGTTGAACATTCCTGGAATTCCGGAGCCTCCCAGAATCGCTGACATCCATGGAATTCCAGAGCCTGACATTCCCAAATTTCCAGAGTCTGAAACTCCTGGAATTCCAGAGCCGTGACATTCCCGGATTTCCTTTTTTGGGCTGGAGTTTCCCTCTTTTAGCTCAACTTTTCCCTCCTTTTTTGGGCCGGAATTCCCAAGTTTATTTTGGATTTTCCTTCATTTTAAGTTGGATTTCCCCAAGGTTTTTCCTGGATTTTTCCCTCTTTTTTTGGAGTCAGATTTTCCCTCTTTTCTCATTTGGATTTTCCCTCTTTTTTTGGGTGGGAATTGCCCAAGTTTTCCCACTGGATTTTCCCTCTGTTTTAATTGGATTTTCCCATTTTTTGGGTTGGATTTTCCCTCATTTTCCCACTTTTTGGGGTTTGGATTTTCCCGATTTTTCAGCTCCCATTTTTCCAAGTTTCCAGGTTGGATTCTCCCAAATTTGGGGTTGGATTTTCCCTCATTTTTCCCTTTTTTAGGTTGGATTTTCCCTCATTTTCCCACTCTTTGGGATTTCGATTTTCCCTTTTTTCCAGGTGGGATTTTTCCCTCTGGGGTTTGGATTTTCCCACCTTTTTTTCCTGGATTTTTCCCTCGTTTTTTGGGCTGGAATTTCCCAAATTTAGGTTGGATTTTCCCTCATTTTAGGGTGGGATTTTCCCTCATTTTTCCCTTTTTTAGGTTGGATTTTCCCGATTTTTCAGCTCCAATTTTTCCAAGTTTTCAGTTCGGATTTTCCCAAATTTGGGGTTGGATTTCCCAAGTTTCAGCTTTGGATTTTCCCAAGTTTTAGGGTTGGATTTTCCTCCTTTTTTGGGCTGGAATTTCCCTATTTTGGGTCAGATTTTCACTCCTGTTTTATTTGGGATTTTCTCCCTTTTTTAGGCTGGAATTCCCTCATTTTCCCACTCTTTGGAATTCAGATTTTCCCAAGCTTTTTGGTGGATTTTTTCCCTCTTTTAGGTCGGATTTTCCCGTCTTTTTTCAGTTGGATTTTCCCTCTTTTTTAGGCTGGAATTCCCAAGTTTAGGTTGGAATTTCCCTCCATTTTTAAATTGGGTTATCCCTCTTTTTAAGTTGGATTCTCCCTTTTTTAGGTCAGATTTTCCCTCTTTTTTAGGCTGGAATTTCCTGAGTTTTCCCCCTGGATTTTCCCTCTGGGCTTTGGATTTTCCCAAGTTTTTTCCTGGATTTTCCCTCATTTTTGGGCTGGATTTTCCCCAGTTTTCCCTCAGGAAAGTTTCAAATAAATAAATTTGTTCCTTTCTCTGGAATTCCTGGATTTTTCCTTGGGATTTGGATTTTCCAGAGGGGCGGGAGCTTGGATGGGATTCGGGTGCTCTGAGGGGGGAAAATTCCCAAAAAATCCCAAATATTTCCATAAAAACCCAAAAAATTCCCAAAAAATCCCAAATATTTCCATAAAACCCCAAAAAAAAATCCCAAATATTTCCATAAAAACCAAAAAAATTCCAAAAAAATCCCAAATATTTCCATAAAAACCCCAAAAATTCCCTAAAAAACCTGGAATATTCCCATAAAACCTTTTATTATCCTCAAAACCTGGAATGTTGCCATAAATTCATGGAATCTTGAAATAAAACCTTGGAATATTCCCATCAAAAAATGAAACAGAAAACTTTGGAGTATTTTCAGAAATTTATGGAATAACATCAGAAAACCTTGGAATAGCGACAGAAATTTATGGAATAACTGCAGAAAAACTTGGAATATTGACAGAAATTTATGGAATATGCTCAGAAAACCTTGGAATATTGACAGAATTTTATGGAATAACTTCAGGTAAACTTGGAATATTGACAGAAATTTTTGGGATGTCTTCACAAAATCTTGGGATATTGTCAGGAATTTATGGATTATCATGGTAAAACCTTGGAATATTGTCAGGAATTTATGGAATATCTTCACAAAACCTTGGAATATTCCCACAAATGTCTGGAATTCCCAATTCCAAGTCAGCAGGAAAAGCCAATTCCCATTAAGGAAGCCCCGACCCCAATGAACTGAAATCCCAAAAAAACACTCGGGAAAAGGCAGGAATTTGGGGGATCCTGGAGAATTCCAGGATTTCCAGTGGAATTCAGCAGCAGCGGAAAGGGAGGGAGAGGGGAGGGAACCAAAGGGAGATTCCAAGGGAAAGGAGAATTCCCAGGGAAAGAATTCCCAAGGGAATCAGGGATTCCCAAGGGAAAGGAGAATTCCCAAGGGAATCAGGAATTCCCAAGGGAATGAAGGATACCAAAAGGAAAGGGAATTCCTAAAGGAATCAGAGATTCACAAAGGAAAGGAGAATTCCCAAGGGAATCAGGGATTCCCAGGGAAAGGAGAATTCCCAAGGGAATCAGGGATCCCAAAGGGAAAGGAGAATTCCCAAGGGAATCAGGGATCCAAAGGGAATGAGGGATTCCAAGGGAAAGGAGAATTCCCACAGGAAAGAATTAATTCCCAAGGGAATCAGGGATCCCAGAGGGAAAGGAAAATTCCCAAGGGAATGAGGGATTCCCAGGGAAAGGAGAATTCCCAAGGGAAAGGAAAATTACCAAGGGAATCAGGAATTCCCAAGGGAATGAGGGATCCCAAAAGGAAAGGGAATTCCCAAAGGAATCAGAGATTCCCAAAGGAAAGGAAAATTCCCAAGGGAATCAGAGATTCCCAAAGAAAAGAATTCCCAAAGAAAAGGAGAATTCCCAAGGGAATCAGGGATCCCAAAAGGAAAGGGAATTCCCAAGGGAAGGGAGGAATTCCCAAGGGAAAGATTCCCAAGGGAATGAAGGGAAAGATTCCCAAAGAAAGGGAGGGAATGGTGGATTTGGAAGGGATGGGATGTGGGAAAGGATTCCCAAGGGATCCAGGGAAGGATTCCCAAAGAAAGGAATGGGATGAGGGATTTCCAAGGGAAGGATTCCAAGGGGAATGAAGGATTTGGAAAGATTGGGAAGGGATCCAGGGAAAGATTCCCAAGGGATTTCGGGAAGGGAAAGATTCCCAAGGAACTCAGCAGTGCCAAGGGAGGGAAACCTTCCCGAGGGAATGAAGGATTCCGAAGGGATTTAGGGAGGAATTCCCAAGGGAATGAAGGTTTTAGGGAAGGGATTTAGGGAAAGATTCCCAAGGGAATGAAGGATTTAGGGAAGGGTTTTAGGGAAAGATTCCCAAGGGAAAAGAAGGGAAAGATTCCCAAAGAAAGGGAGGGAATGGTGGAATTGGAAGGGATGGGATTTGGGCAAGGATTCCCAAGGGAGCTCAGCATTCCCAAGAAAAGGAAGGGAAGGATGCCAGGAAAAGGAGGATTCCCAAAGGAAAGGGAAGGGAAGGATTCCCAAGGGAATGAATGAAGGATTTAGGGAAGGGATTTCAGGAAGAATTCGTAAAGGAAGGAAAGAATTCCCAAGGAAAAGAAGGGAATGAGGGAAGGGAAGGGGAGGGGAGGGAAGGGGAGGGGAGGGAAGGGAAGGGAAGGGAAGGGAAGGGAAGGGAAGGGAAGGGAAGGGAAGGATCCATGGGAATGGGATGGGATGGGATGGGATGGGATGGGATGGGATGGGATGGGATGGGATCCATGGGAATGGGATGGGGGATTCCAGAGGGAAGGGATTTAGGGAAGGATTCCCAAGGGATTTGGGAAGGATTTAGGGAAGGATTCCCGATCCTGCTGATCCCAATCCCGCTGCTTCCACTGCTCCCGCTGCTGATCCCGATCCTGATCCCAGTGATCCTGATCCTGGTGCCAATCCCAATGATCCTGATCCCAATCCCGGTGCTGATCCCGGTGCCGATCCCGGTGTGGATCCCGGTGCTGATCCCAGTGCCAATCCTGCTGATCCCGCTGTTGATCCTGGTGCAGCTCCTGGTGATCCCGGTGTGGATCCTGGTGATCCTGCTGCCAGGGATCCCGGGGATCCCGATGCTGATCCCAGTGTCAATCCCGGTGCCGTGGATCCCGATGCTGTTCCCGGTGCCGGTCCCAGTGCTGATCCCGGTGTGGATCCCAGTGCGGATTCCCGTGTGGATCCCGGTGTTCCTGGTGCTGTTCCCAGTGCGGATCCCGGTGTTCCCGGTGCTGATCCCGGTGTTCCCGGTGTTCCCAGTGTTCCCGGTGTGGATCCCGGTGCAGATTCCTGTGCTGATCCCGGTGTTCCTGGTGCTGATCCCGGTGTTCCTGGTGCAGATCCCAGTGCTGATCCCGGTGCAGATCCCGGTGTTCCCGGTGTGGATCCTGGTGTTCCCGGTGCGGATCCCGGTGTTCCCGGTGTGGATCCCGGTTTGGATCCCGGTGTTCCCGGTGCTGATCCCAGTGCGGATCCCAGTGCTGATCCCGGTGTTCCCGGTGTTGATCCCGGTGTTCCCGGTGCTGATCCCGGTGCAGATCCCAGTGCAGATCCCAGTGCTGATCCTGATGCCAATCCCAGTGTTCCCGGTGTTCCCGGTGCTGTTCCCGGTGCTGATCCCGGTGTGGATCCCGGTGCGGATCCCGGTGTTCCCGGTGCCGATCCCGGTGTGGATCCCGGTGCGGATCCCGGTGCGGATCCCGGTGCTGTTCCCGGTGTTCCCAGTGCCGATCCCGGTGTTCCCGGTGTGGATCCCGGTGTGGATCCCGGTGCGGATCCCGGTGTTTCCGGTGTGGATCCCGGTGTGGATCCCGGTGCCAGGGGGCTGTAGACCAGGAAGTCGTGGCGGCCGCAGTACCGGGCAGCGAAGCCCCGCCCGTCGGCCGTGGGGTCGGAAAAGGCCAAATCCCGGGAACTGAGCACGGCCCCGAACACGAACGTGCGCCTGCAACGGCACCGGGAGATAAACAACGGGGGATAAACAACGGGGATAAACAACGGGGGAGATAAACAACGGGGGATAAACAACGGGGGAGATAAACAACGGGGGAGATAAACAACGGGAGAGATAACAGGGAAAAACAACGGGGGATAAACAACGGGAACACGAACATGAACGTGCGCCTGCAACGGCACCGGGAGATAAACAACGGGGGATAAACAACGGGGATAAACAACAGACACAAACAACAGGTGAAACAGTGGGAAAAACACCGGGAAAATAAACAACAGGGAAAATAAACACTGGGAAAAATCAACACTGGAAAAATAATGGGGAAAATCCCAGTCCCCCATCCCCAATCCCACTTTCCCCATAGCAAATCCCAGCTCCCCATCCCAATTTGCAGTTCCCCACCCCAAATCCCAGTTCCACCATCCCCACTCCCCATTTCCCCCCACCATTCCCGCCATTCCCAGCCGTGTTCCCACCTGAGGGCGTCCAGCACCCCCAGACCTGGCAATCCCAGTTTTCCGTGTTCTCCCTCCCCAAATCCCATTTCCCCATCCCCAAATCCCAGTTCCCCATCCCCAATCCCAGTTCCCCATCCCCATTCTCCAATTCCCCATCCCCAATCCCACTTTCCCCATATCAAATCCCATTTCCCCCTCCCCATCCCCATTTCCCCATCCCCAATCCCAGTTCCCCCATCCCAAATCCCAGTTCTGCCATCCCCACTTTCCTCATTCCCAATCCCAGCTCCCTATCCCCAATCCCAGTTCCCCATCCCCATTTCCCCATCCCAAATCTCAATTTCTCTACCCCAAATCCCAGTTCCCCATCCTATATCCATTTTCTTATCCCAAATCCCAGTTCCCCATCCCCATTTTCCAATTCCCCATCCCCAATCCCACTTTCCCCATATCAAATCCCAGTTTCCCATCCCCATTTCCCCATCCCCAATCCCAGTTCCGCCATCCCCACTCCCTGTTTCCCCCCACCATTCCCGGTGTTATTCCCGCCATTCCCGGCGTTATTCCCGCCATTCCCGGCGTTATTCCCGGTGTTATTCCCACCTGAGGGCGTCCATCATCCTGCGGGCGATGCCGCGGCGCCGCCGCGCCCCCAGCACCCAGAGGCGGCTGATGCCGCACACGGCCGGCTCCGGGCACAGCGAGCAGCGCCAGGCGCGGGCACACGGATCGATCCGCGCCTCCCGCCGGGAATGCCGGGAATGCCGGGAATGCTGGGAATGCTGGGAATGCTGGGGGTCACGGGGATCCTGGGAATGCTGGGGGTCCTGCGGGTCTGGCAATGGCGCCAAGCCCGGCTCCGGCAGCACCCGGAACGCCTGCGGGAAATGGGGAGGGAAAACTGGGAATGGGGAATTGGGAATGGGGAATTGGGAATGGGAACAGGGAATGGGGATGGGATTGGGGATGGAAATGTGGGAATGAGGAATTGGGAATGGGAACAGGGAATGGGGATGGGAATGTGGGAATGGGGAATTGGGAATGGGGAGGGAAAGGTGGGAATGGGGAATTGGGAATGGGAACTGGGAATGGGGATGGGAATGTGGCAATGGGAGACTGGGAATGGAAATGGGGATGAGAACTGGGAAAGTGGAAATGGGGACTGGGAATGTGGGAATGGGGATGGGAATGGGAAACTGGGAATGGGAGCTGGGAATGCGGGAATGCCGGGAATGGGAGCGGGAATTCGGGAATGCCTGGAATGAATGTCGGACCTGGCGGATGGGGGTGGAAATCTGGGAACGGGAATTTGGGAATTTGGGAATTGGGGAATGTGGGAATTTGGGAATGTGGGAATTGGGGAATGTGGGAATTTGGGGAATTTGGGAATTGGGGAATGTGGGAATGTGGGAATTTGGGAATGTGGGAATTGGGGAATTGGGGAATGTGGGAATTGGGGAATGTGGGAATTGGGGAATGTGGGAATTTGGGGAATTTGGGAATTGGGGAATGTGGGAATTTGGCAATGTGGGAATTTGGGAATTGGGGAATGTGGGAATGTGGGAATGGGGGAATGCCCGCGATACCTGCCGGATGGGCTGTGCCAGGTGGGAATGGGAAACTGGGAATGGGGAATTGGGAATGGGAACTGGGAATGGGGATGGGAATGTGGGAATGGGGATGGAAAACTGGGAATGGGAAACTGGGAATTGAGATGGGAAAGTGGCAATGGGAAACTGGGAATGGAAATGGGGAATGGGAATGGGAAACTGGGAATGGGAAACGAAATGAGGATGAGAATTGGGAAACTGGGAATGGAAAACTGGGAATGCGGATGGAAACGTGGCAATGGGAAATGGGAAACTGGGAATTAGAAATGAGGATGGGAAGTGGGAATAGGGAATGGGGATAGGAATGGGAATGGGGATGGAAACGTGGCAATGGGAAACTGGGAATGGGGATGGGAACTGGGAATGAGAAACCAGGGATGAGAAACTGGGGCTGTGGATGAGAATTGGGAAACTGGGAATGGAGACTGGGAATGTGGGAATGGGAATTGGGAATAGGGATGGTGATGGGAAACTGGGAATGGGGATGGGAATTTAGGACTGGAGATGGGAATTGGGAATGGGGGTGGGAACTGGGAATAGGGAAACTGGGAATGGGAAATGGCAATGGGAAACAAGTGGGAACTAGAATAGGGCTGGGAATGGGAACTGGGAATGGGAACTGGAAACTGGGAATGGAGATGGGGAACTGGCAATGGGGGATGGGAATTGGGAACTGGAGATGGGAATGTGGGAATGGGAAATGGGAATGGGAAATTAGGAATGGGTATGGGAATTGGGAATGGGGATGGGAATAGGAAACTGGGAATGGGAATTAGGAATGAGAATGGGAACTGGGAATCTGGGAACAGGAACTGGGGATGGAATCTGGGAACGGGAGCTGGGAATTTGGGAATTGGGGAATTGGGGAATGTGGGAATGTGGGAATGCCGGCGGTACCTGCCGTATGGGCTGTGCCAGCAGGCAGCCCAGCACGCAGCGCCCGGCGCTCACAAACAGGTACAGCCGGGAATGCTCCGGGAAGGGCCGGGAATGCTCCGGGAAACCCAGCTCGGAATCCACCACGGCCAGAACCTGCTCGGCCTGCGGGAAAAACGGGCGGAATTGTGGGAAAAACGGGCGGGAATTGCGGGAAAAATGGGTGGGAATTCTGGGATAAATGGGTGGGAATTATGGGATATATGGGTGGGAATTATGGGATAAATGGGTGGAAATTCTGGGATATATGGGTGGGAATTACGGGAGAAATGGTGTGGAAATTCCTGGATAAGTGGGGTGGGAATTCTGAGAGAAACGGGGTAGGAGTTCTTGGAAAATGGGTGGGAATTCTGGGATAAATGGGTGGGAATTCTGAAAGAAACAGGGTGGGAATTCCAGAATAAGTGGGGTGGGAATTGTGGGATAAATGGGGTGGGAATTCTGGGAGAAATGGGGTGGGAATTCTTGGAAAACGGGGTGGGAATACCGGGATAAATGAGTGGGAATTCTGGAATAAATGGGTGGGAATTCTGGGATAAATGGGGTGGGAATTCTGAGAGAAATGGGTGGGAATTACTGGGATATATGGGTGGGAATTCCGGGATGAATGGGTGGGAATTCCCTGGAAAATGGTGTGGGAGTTCCATGGAAAATGGGGTGGGAATTCCGGGATAAATGGGGTGGGAATTCCTGGGGAAACAGGGATTAGATTTCCAGGAAAATGGGATGGGAATTCCCAAGGAAACGGGATTTGTTCCCAAGAAAGGTTGGGTTTGCACAGGGATTCAGGGATTTCTGTGCGATGGGAATCCGGGATTGGGTCCTGCTGGGGTTTGGGATTTCGGGATCAGATCCCGTTGGGATTTGGGAATTTGGGATCAGATCCTGGTGGGATTTCAGGATCAGTTTCCATTGGGATTTGGGATTTCGGGATCAGATCCCGTTGGGATTTAGGGATCAGATCCCATCAGGATTTGGGATTTTGGAATCCACTGAGATTTTGGGATCAGATCCCGTTGGGGTTTGGGATTTAGGGATTGGCTCCCACTGGGATTTCGGGATCAGCTCCCATTGGTTTTGGGGTCAGATCCCATTGGAATTTGGGATTTCAAGATTGGCTCCCATTGGAATTTGGGATTTCGGGATTAGCTCCCATTGAGATTCGGGATTTTGGGATCAGACTGCATTGGGATTTGGGATTTGGGATTTGGGCATTGGCTCCCATTGGGATTTGGGATTTAGGGATCAGATCCCATAAGGATTTGGGATTTCAGGATCCACTGAGATTTTGGGATCAGATCCCACTGGAATTTGGGATTTAGGGATTGGCTCCCACTGGGATTTCGGGATCAGCTCCCATTGAGGATTCGGGATTTTGGGATCAGATCCCATTGGGATTTAGGGATCAGATCCTGCTGGGATTTAGGAATCAGATTCCACTGGGATTTCGGGATCAGATCCCATTGGGATTTCGGGATCAGATCCCATTGGGATTTTGGATATCAGGATCAGACACCACTGGGATTTCGGGATCAGCTCCCATTGAAGATTTGGGATTTCAGGATCAGATTCCATTGGGATTTCGGGATCAGATCCCATTGGGATTTTGGGATTAGCTCCCGTTGGCATTTGGGATTTCAGGATCAGCTCCCATTGGGATTTAGGGATCAGATCCTGCTGGGATTTAGGAATCAGATTCCACTGGGATTTCAGAATCAGATCCCGTTGGGATTTAGGGATTGGCTCCCACTGGGATTTCGGGATCAGCTCCCGTTGAAGATTTGGGATTTCAGGATCAGACTCCATTGGGATTTCGGGATCAGATCCCATTGGGATTTTGGATATCAGACCCCATTGGGATATCAGGATCAGATCCCACTGGAATTTTGGGATCAGATCTCATTGGGATTTCAGGATCAGCTCCCGTTGGAATTTTGGATTTCGGGATCAGATCCCATTGGGATTTCGGGATCAGACCCCACAAGGATTTCGGGATCAAGCCCCATTGGGATTTTGGGATCAGATCTCACTGGGATTTCAGGATCAGCTCCCGCTGGGATTTCGGGATCAGACCCCGTTGGGATTTCGGGATCAGGCCCCGTTGGAATTTGGGATTCCCGCTCCCATTCCCAAAGGGAACCCCGGGAATTTGCCGGTACCTTCCTGAGGGCGTATTTGGGATCCTCGGGAAGGATCAGGAGGATTCTCCCGTCCCAGAATTCCGCAACCACGCGCTCCTGCTTCCAGCCCTGCCACGGAATGCCGGGAATCCCTCAGGAATGGGGGATCCGGGATTGGGGAATGCTGGGAATCCCTCAGGAATGGGGAATCCTGGGAATCCCTCAGGAATGGGGAATTCTGGGATTGGGGAATCCTGGGAATCCCTCAGGAATGGGGAATTCTGGGAATCCCTCAGGAATGGGGAATTCTGGGATTGGGGGAATTCTGGGATTGGGAAATTCTGGGAATCCCTCAGGAATGGGGGATCCGGGATTCCATGAGTGAGGAATGTGAATATCCCAAGCTGGAATCCCAGGGAAGAATCCCAAGAGGAAATTCCACGAAGAAATCCCGGGCAGGAATTTCTCCGGCCATTCCCAGAATTCCCCCATTCCCTGTTCCCAGAATTCCCGCATTCCTGTCGTTCCCAGCACTCTCACATTCCCAGCATTCCCCCATGCCCCAATCCCAGCATTCCCAGTAATCCTGCCATTCCCAGTCCCTATTCCCTACTCCCAATCCCCATTCCCAGAATTCCCGGAATTCCCCCATTCCCAGCATTCCCCCATTCCCATGGAATTCCCTCTCTCCCCTCCAGCTCCTCCCTCCCTGGATGCTGGAGTCCCACTCCCACCATTCCCACAGAATATTCCCACCATTCCCATGGAATATTCCCACCATTCCCATTCCCATTCCCACCATTCCCATGGAATATTTCCCCATGGAATATCCCCCCCACAGAATCCCACTGACTGTGTGTGTCCCACCATTCCCATTCCCACCATTCCCATGGAATGCTCCCACCATCCCCATTCCCATCCCACCATTCCCATTCCCAATCCCATTTCCCATTCCCATTCCCATTTCCCATCCCCATTCCCACCATTCCCATTCCCATTCCCACCATTCCCACTCCCATTCCCATTCCCGTTTCCCATTCCCATTCCCATTGAATCTCCACTCCCATTTCCATTCCCATCCCCATTCCCACCATTCCCATTTCCCATTCCCATTCTCATTCCCATTCCCAATCCTATTCCTATTCCCACCATTCCCATCCCCATCCCCATTCCTATTCCCATTCCCATTCCCACCATTCCCATTCCCCCATTCCCATTCCCCCATTCCCACCACTCCCATTCCCATTCCCATTCCCACTCCCATTCCCGTTATCCCACCATTCCCATTTCCACCATTCCCGTTATTCCCATGTCATTCCCGTTATTCCCGTACCGGGTGTGTCAGCGCCTCCCTCAGTGCCCGGTGGTGCCGCAGGTGCTGCAGCCGATCCTCGGGAACGCCGGGAGCGAACAGCATCCCACAGGATCCACAGTGCCGAGGGGACAGGGAATGCTGCCCGGCATCCTGGAAAAACGGGAATGTGGGAATGGAACAGCATCCCACAGGATCCACAGTGCCGAGGGGACAGGGAATGCTGCCCTGCATCCTATGGGAAAAACGGGAATGGAACAGCATCCCACAGGATCCACAGTGCCGGGGGCACAGGGAATGCTGCCCTGCATCCTGGGAATGGGGGAAAAACGGGAATGTGGGAATGGAACAGCATCCCACAGGATCCACACTGCCGGGGACACAGGGAATGCTGGCCTGCATCCTGGAAAAACGGGAATGTGGGAATGGAACAGCATCCCACAGGATCCACACTGCCGGGGGCACAGGGAATGCTGACCCGCATCCTGGGAAAAACGGGAATGTGGGAATGGGGAATGGGGAATGGAACAGCATCCCACAGGATCCACACTGCCGGGGGCACAGGGAATGCTGGCCTGCATCCTATGGGAATAACGGGAATGTGGGAATGGAACAGCATCCCACAGGATGGGCAGTGCCGAGGGGACAGGGAATTCTGGGATTGGGGAATGGTGGGAATGGAAATGGGAATGCTGCCCTGCATCCTATGGGAATGGGGAAAAACGGGAATGGAACAGCATCCCACAGGATGGGCAGTGCCGGGGACACAGGGAATGCTGGCCTGCATCCTATGGGAATAACGGGAATTCTGGGAATGTGGGAATGTGGGAATGGAACAGCATCCCACAGGATGGGCAGTGCCGAGGGGACAGGGAATGCTGGCCTGCATCCTGGAAAAACGGGAATGTGGGAATGGAACAGCATCCCACAGGATGGGCAGTGCCGGGGGCACAGGGAATGCTGGCCTGCATCCTATGGGAATAACGGGAATTCTGGGAATGGGAAATGGGGAGTGTGGCCATGGGAGTTCTGGGAATGCACACAGGGAATGCTGGGAACGGGGAAAATTCAGGAATGGGAGTTTTGGGAACAAACACAGGGAATGCTGGGAATGGAAGAACATCCACAGGATCCGCACTGACCCGTGTCCTGAAAATGGGGGAAAACGGGAAAAATGGGAATTGTGGGAATGGGGAATCCTTGGAATGCACACAGGGAATGCTGGGAATGTGGAAAATTCAGGGATGGGAGTTCTGGGAATGCACACAGGGAATGCTGCCCCGCGTCCTGAGGGAATATCGGGAATGTGGGAATTCTGGGAATCCTGGGATAGCTGGGAATGGAAGAGCATCCCAGAACCCCGGAATTCCCACATTTCCCCTCCCAGGGAATTCCCGGATTCCCAATCCCACGGAATGTTCCGGAATTCCCGGAATTCCCACATTTCCCATCCCAGGGACATTCCCAGGGAATTCCCGGATTCCCAATCCCACAGAATGTACTGGAACTCCAGAATTCCTGAATTGCCATTCCCAGGGAATTCCCAGGTTTCTCCTCCCAAATCTTAGAATTCCCGGATTTCCCAGCCCATGGAAAGTTCTGGAATTCCCGGAATTCCCACATTTCCCATCCCATGGAATTCCCGGGTTCCCCATCCCACAGAACATTCCGGAATTCCGCCGTTCCCGTTTTCCCGCTCTCACAATGATGAGCTGATCCCAGGAGCTTTCCCGGCTTTTCCTGGGAGCTTTTCCAGAGGGAGCCAACGGGGCCGGGAGCTCCTGCAGGGGCCTGGGAGAGAAAGAAACGGGAAAAACAATGGGAAAAACAATGGGAAAAACAATGGGAAAGTGGGAAAAAAACAGGGAAAAATCAGGGAAAGCCATGGGGGGAAAATGGGAAAAATCAGGGAGAAAATCAAGGGAAAAATGGGAAAAATCAGGGGAAAAATCAGGGAAAAAATCAGGGAAAAATTACAGGGAAAATAGGAAAAATCAGGGAAAAATCAGGGAAAAAATCAGGGAAAAAATCAGGGGAAAAGTCAGGGAAAAATTCAGGGGAAAATGAGAAAAATCAGGGAAAAAATCAGGGAAAAAATGGGGAAAAATCAGGGAAAAAATGGGAAAAAATCAGGGGAAAAATGAGGGAAAAATTCAGGGGAAAATCAGGGAAAAATCAGGGAAAATATCAATGGAAAAATGGGAAAAATCAGGGAAAAAATCAGGGGAAAATCAGGGAAAAAAATCAGGGAAAAAATCAAGGGAAAAATCAGGGGAAAAATCAGGGGAAAAATGGGGAAAAATCAGGGGAAAAATCAGGGAAAAATCAGGGAAAAATGGGAAAAATCAGGGAAAACCCTGGGGGGAAAATGGGAAAAAATCAGGGAAAAAATCAGGGAAAAATCACAGGGAAAATAGGAAAAATCTTGTAAAAATCAGGGAAAAAATCAGGGAAAAATGGGAAAAATCAGAGAAAAATCAGGGGAAAATCAGGGAAAACAATCAGGAGAAAATCAGGGGAAAAATTGGAAAAAATCAGGGAAAAATCGGGAAAAAATCATTGGAAAACGGTGGGAAAAAAAATGGGGGGAAAATTGGAAAAAATGGGGAAAAATTTGAGGGGAAAATGGAAAAAAAATAAATGGGAAAAAAATTGGGAAAATGGGGAAAAATGGAAAGAGAAATCTTAAAAAAAAGGGCAAATTGGAAAATAGTGGGGAAAATGGGAAAAATGGGGGGAAAATGGGGAAAAGGGGGAAAAGGGGGAAAATTGGACAAAAATGGGAAAAGGGAAAAAAAAGGGGAAAAAACGGGGGGAAGGAGGAAAATGAGGAAAAATGGAAAAAAACAGAAAAATTGAAAAAATTGGAAAAAAAATGGGGAAAAAATGGAAAGGAAAGTGGAAAGAGAAAAAAAGGGAAAATGGGGAAAGAAAAAGGGGGAAAAAAGGGAAAAAAGAGGGGGAAAAGTGGGGAAAAAATGGGGAAAAATGGGAAAAAAAGGGAAATTGGGATCTCACCTCCTCCTGCTGGGCAGGAAAATCGGGAAGAGCCCGGCCGGGCATGGAGAGCCTGGAAAAAACGGGAAAATTCCAGAAAATCCAGGAAAAATCCAGAAAAAAAACGGAATTGTGAGCTCAGGGATGGGCAGTGGGAATGCTGGAATTCCTGGGCAGAATTCCCAAAAATCCAGGGCAGAATTCCCAAAGTTTTCCCAAACTTTTCCCAAACTTTTCCCAGCTTTCCGCACTCACCCAATTCCTGCTGGGCCGGGGCCTCCCGGGAATCCGAGCTCGATCCAGAGGATTCCTGGGAAATGGGAATTGCAGGAAAAATGGGAATTGTGGGGTTTTCCAGGAATTCTGGGGGTTTTCCAGGGAATCTTGGATCATCCTGGGAATTTGGGAATGCTGGGAAATCCACGGATCCATCCAGGAATTTGGGGATGGGAAAGATTCCTGAAAATTCCCAAAATTTCCCCCCCCCAAAATTCCCAGGAAATTCCAGGAAAATTCCCAAAAAAATTCTCAGAAATTCCAGTGAAAATTCCCAAGAAAATTCCCACAAATTCCCAGGGAAATTCTCTGAAATTTCCAACAATTCTCAAAAATCCCCAGGAATTCCCTGAAAATCATTGAAAATTCCCAAGGAAATTCCTAAAAAAATCCCAGAAATTCTCAAGAAAATTCCCAGAATTCCCAGAATTCCCGGAATTCCCGCGCTCCCTCACCTCGTTCCCGCCGTTTTCCCGGTTTTCCTTTCCCATTTCCGGAACTTTCGGCGCCGTTTCCGGAAGTTTCTCCCCGGGGGATTTTTGGGATTTTGCCGGAATTTTCCGGGATCGGCTCCGGGATCGGAAGAAGGCGCCGCCCTGGGGGAGCCGCACACGGGGCCGGACCCCGGCCCGGAAAATCCGGGAATTCTCGGAAATCCGGGAATTCCCAATGCTGGAAATCTGGGAATTCTCAATGTTGGAAATTTGGGAATTCTCAATGTTGGAAATTTGGGAATTCTGGAGCTCGGAAATCTGGGAATTTTTGGCCTTGGAAATTTGGGAATTCTCAGCGCTGGAAATTTGGGAATTCTCACCAATCCCAGAATTCCCAATGTTGGAAATCTGGGAATTCTCAGTGTTGGAAATCCGGGAATTCTCGAGTTTGGAAATCTGGGAATTCTCAGCAATCCCAGAATTCCCAGCCCTGGAAATCTGGGAATTTTCCCCAATCCCAGAAATCTGGGAATTCTTGGCCTTGGGATCCTGGGAATTCTCAGCTTTGGAAATTCCGGAATTCCCGCCAATCTTGGAGTTTTCAGAAATCTGGGAATTCCCAATCCCAGAAATCCCGGAATTCTGGGAAATCCCAACTTTGGAACTTTGGGAATTCCCAACATTGGAAATCTTGGAATTCCCAATCCCAGATTTCCGGGAATTCCAGGATTTCCCGCTGCTGCTTTTCCCTTTGGAGCTGCCGCGATTCCTCTTGGAATTCCCGGATTTCCCGCCAGAATTCCCAAATTTCCCAGCAGAATTCCCGGATTTCCGCTTGGATTTCCCGCCAAAGCTCCCAAACCCCAAATTCCCGGCTCTGGAATTCCCAGAATTCCCGGAATTCCGGGATTTTTCCGGAATTTTCCCCTCCCCCCGCAGCTCCCGCAGCCGCCTCCGCTCCAGCGGATCCAGGTACGGCCGGGGGCCGTAAAACACCCCCACGGAAAAGTGGGAATGCCGGGAAATTCCCGGATTTCCGGCCGGAATTCCCAAATTTCCTGATGGAATTCCCAAATTTCCTGACGGAATTCGCGAGTTTTCTGATAAAATCCTCGAATTTCCTGATGGAATTCCCAAATTTTCTGATGAATTTCCTGATAAATTTCCCGAATCTCCCGCTGGAATTCCCAGATTTTCTGACAAGATTCCTGAATTTCCTTCTGGAATTCCCAATTTTTCTGACAAATTTCCAGGATTTCCAGCTGGAATTCCCAAATTTCCCGATGGCGTTCCCAAATTTCCTAATAAAATTCCTGAATTTCCTGCCGGAATTCCCAAATTCTCTGATAAAATTCCTGAATTTCCAGCTGCAATTCCTGAATTTTCTGATACAATTCCCGAATTTTCCGCTGACATTCCCGGATTTCCGGCCGGCAGCCGCAGTTTCCGGGCCGGCGCCGCTTTCTCCCGGATTTCCTGCCGGGAATTTTGGGAATTCTGGGAATTCTGGGAGGCTCCGGATCCTCGGGGCCGTTTGCACAGCGGGGTCCGGAACTCCCAGCAGCAGCTGGAAAATAAAAACGGGAATTTCAGATTTTTGGGAATTTTTGGAGGGATTTTTGGACATTTTTGGGTTTTATGGGATTCATTGGGATTGTGCGGGATTTTTGGGATTTTGGAAATTTTGGGGTTTTGGGGAAATTTGTGGATTTTTTGGGACTTTTTATTGGAATTTTGGGGAATTTTTGGAATTCATTGGGATTTGGGAAATTTTGGGATTTTGGGGATATGGAGATTTTTGAGGAATTTTGGGGATTTTGGGGATTTTGGGATTTTTTGGGGATTTTCGAATTCTTGGGAATTTTGGGATTTTGGAGATTTGGGGGAAATTCGTGGATTTTTTGGGGATTTTTTTTTGGAATTTTGGGGAATTTTTGGACATTTTTGGTTTTTAAGAATTCATTGGGATTTGGGAAATTTTGGGATTTTGGAGAATTTGGGGTTTTGGGGATTTGGAGATTTTTGAGGGATTTCAGGATTTTGGGGATTTTGGGATTTTTTGGGATTTTTGGGGTTTTGGGGATCCTGGGTGGATTTTGGGGATTTTGGGGTTTTTGGGCTCTCTCTCACCTTTCGGGCTCCCGGCTCCGTTTCCGGGGGGTTCCGGAGCTGCTGCAAATCCAGAGGGAGTTCAGGGCTTGGGAGGGAACTCCAGGGAAATCCCAACCCCAAACCCCCAAAATCCCAAATCCCAAACCCCAAATCCCAAAATTCCCAAACTCCAAATCCCAAAACCAAAACCCCCAAAAAAACCAAACCCCCAAACCCCAAATCCCCAGCTGGGGGTTCCGGTTCCCCTCAGAGCCCCAATCCCAGCCCGGAGCCCTCGGAGCTCCATCAGAGCCACCTCGGAGCTCCATCCGAGCCTCCCTCGGAGCTCCATCTGAGCCCCCCTCAGAGCTCCATCACAGTCCACCTTGGAGCTCCATCAGAGTCCCCTCGGAGCTCCATCCGAGCCACCTCGGAGCTCCATCAGAGCCCCCCTCGGAGCTCCACCTGAGTCCCCTCGGAGCTCCATCAGAGTCCCCTCGGAGCTCCATCCGAGCCACCTCGGAGCTCCATCAGAGCCCCCCTCGGAGCTCCACCTGAGTCCCCTTGGAGCTCCATCAGAGTCCCCTCGGAGCTCCATCTGAGTCACCTCGGAGCTCCATCAGAGCCCCCCCTCGGAGCTCCTCAGATCCCCCTTGGAGCGCCCTCCAAGCTCCCTCTGATCACCCTCAGAGCCTCCCGAGAGCTCCCGCAAAGCCCCCTCGGAGCTCCCTCAGAGCCCACTCGGAGCCCCTCGGAACCCACTCAGGTCCCACTCCTCCCTCAGAGCCCCTCGGAGTTCCCGCAAAGCCCCCTCGGAGCTCCATCAGAGCCCCTCGGAGCCCGCTCACATCCCCTGGAGCTCCATCAGAGCCCCTCGGAGCCCACTCCCATCCCCTGGAGCTCCATCAGAGCCCACTCCCTTCCCCTGGAGCTCCATCAGAGCCGCCCCAGAGCTCCTCAGAGTTCCCTCGGAGCTCCCTCACAGTGAGGCAGAGCAGAAATCCTCCAGAGCAGAAATCCATTTGGATTTAGGTGAATTGTACATCTGGTTTGAAAATATCGCGGTTTAGTCTGACTGCCTGTTCCCGTACAAAGCCCGGGCTCAGAGAAACTGCCTCAGCCAGAGAGACAGAGAGACAGAGACCGGCTGTGAGAGCAGGTGAACCCAGCCTAGGAATTGGTTCTGATAAAGAAGAACCAGCGGCAAACGTCACCCGAAATTTGCAAAAATGAATATGCATGAACCGATTGTGAAATTGCATGCATAAATGTTTAAGAGAGGGATAAAAAAGGATCTGGAGTTCCAGAAGTGTGCACGACTTTAAGGAAAGTCATCTCCACATGATCCGGCGCTGTAATAACAAACACAGCGGAGGTCATACACAAACTGTCACAAAGCTGGGGAGTTTTGTTTGTCCCCGCAAACAACAGCTCCGTCAGAGCCCCCTCAGAGCCGCTCAGTGCTCCACCAGAGCCCCTCGGAGCTCTCTCGGAGCAGCTCTGATCCTCTTCAAAGCCCCCATCAGAGCTGCTCGGAGTTCCCGCAAAGCCCGCTCGGAGTTCTCTCAGAGCCCCTCAAAGTCCCTTGGAGCTCCCTCAGAGTCCCCTCAGAGCTCCATCAGAACCTCCTCAGAGCTCCATCAGAGCCCCCTCGGAGCTCCATCAGAGCCCCCTCAGAGTTCGCTCAGAGCTCCATCAGAGCCCCCTCAGAGCTCCATCAGAGCCCACTCAGAGCCTCCTCTGAGCCCCCCTTGGAGCTCCATCAGAGCCCCCTCAGAGCCTCCTCACAGCTCCCGCCTCAGAGCCCCATCAGAGCCTCCTCAGAGTCCGCTCAGAGCTCCATCAGAGCCCCCTCAGAGCTCCATCAGAGCCTCCTCAGAGCTCCATCAGAGCCCACTCAGAGCCCGCTCAGAGCTCCATCAGAGCCCCCTCAGAGCCTCCTCACAGTTCCCGCCTCAGAACTCCTTCACAGCCCCCTCAGAGCTCCCTCAGAGAGCCCCCTCAGAGCTCCCGCAGAGTCCCCTCAGAGCCTCTCCACAGCCCCCTCAGAGCCCCCACGGAGCCGCTTCCTCACCTCAGCGCCGCCTCCGCCATGGCTGCTTCCCGCCTTCAGCCTCGCGCCTTCGAACCGCCCGCCCTGCGCTCCCATTGGCTGAGCGCCGCGTCATCCAGCTGTGCTCCCTCGCCATTGGTTGAACAGCGCGCGGCTCCGGGGTTGTGCCCGCCTCCGCTGCTTTGCAGCCAATCAGAGAGCGCGGCTCTCTTCGCGGGCCCGCCATTAGACTACAACTCCCAGCGTGCCGTGCGAGAACACAGCGGCTCCTCCTCGCTCTGCGGCGCGCGGGGGCTGATGGGAGTTGTAGTCTCTCCTCCGCCCGTCCCGGGCGCGGGAGATTCTGAGGGAAGGGAAGGAATGCGGAAGAGTTGGGAGTTAATGGGCGGGTAACGAGGCGCTAATTAAGGATTCTTGTGTTAATTAGGGCACCGGGGAGCTGCTTGGGCGGGCATCCCTTCCACCGCCCCGGGGTGCTCCAAGCCCCAGTGGCCAGCATGGGAAAAGGGGAAAAGGCGGCTCTTGAGTGGATCTTTCACATTTTATCCACCAAAACTCCAAATAAATTCTCCTTTATTGCTCTGAAATGGCCCAGCTGGGAGGGTTTGGTTCCCTGTTGGTGATCGATCCCTGGCCTGACATGTTCATTCGGTTGTAATTGTTGAATCCCCCACATTTTCGGGGATAAAAAAAGGAAAGAAAAATGGGGAAGAGAGGGAAAAGGAGGGGGAAGAGGAAAGGGGTGAAAAAAGGAAAGGAAACAAGGAATGAGATGAGAAAAAGGAAAGGGAAAAGGGGGAAAGGGAAGGGGGTGAAAATAGCGTGAAGGAGAAAGAAAAAAGGAAAAGAGAAAGAAAGGAAAAGGGGAAATGGGAAGAGGAAAAGGAAAGGTGAAAAGAGGAGGCAGTGAAGGAAAGAGAGGAAAAAACCAAGGCGAGAAAAAAAATAAAAGGAAAAAACATAAGACATCTCCCCACGGCACTGCGCATGAGCAGCTCGCTGCCATTCGCTTGTACGGTTGATCTGCGCATGCGCAGTGAGATTTTCCGTGCGGTGTCATGGCCGCCCTCGCAGACACCGTTCTGTTTTCCGTACAGTGTCATGGCCGCTTTGCGCATGCGCAGTTCCATTTTCCGTACGCTATCATGGCCGCCCTCGAATACGCAGTTCTATTTTCCGTACAGTGTCATGGCCGCCCGCACACACGCAGCTCCCGTTAACCACCACTCCATAACTGCTCTGCGCATGCGCATTCTCCGCACGCAGCTCTGACGTCATTACGCACGGCCCCTTCCCTGCCGGGCCTTCCCTACGGAGGTGGCTGCGGAGCCCCGGGACGGGCCCGGGAAAACCCGGGATAAAAACGGGATAAAAGCGGGAAAAACGGGATAAACCCGGGATAACCGGGAGCGCCGGGAGCAGCGGGATCAGCGCAGCGCCCGCGCCGCCGCAGCCATGGTGTTCTACTTCACCTCCAACGGTGAGAGAGCGAATTCCCGGGAATTCTCGGGGAATCCCCGCCCCAATCCCCTTTTCCCGCCAATTCCCGCCGCAATTCCCGCCCCGCTCCCCAATTCCCGCCCTTTTCCCGCATCCCCCCCGGAATCCCCGCAATTCCCGGGATTTCTCCTTTTCGCGGGGTTTTCCCACGGGATTTTCCCGCGAGCTCCGGAATTCCCGCGGGATAACAAAACCCGGGATTGTTCCTGCCGGGAATTCCCGGGGACAACCGGGAATGGCTCCGAAAAATCCGGGAATTCTCCTTGAATTCCCAATCTGGGGCCGAATTTTAGGGGCCGACTTTTCCTGGATTTTCCTGCAATTTTCCAGGACTTTTTCCGGATTTTCCCCGGATTTTTTTGCATTGCCTCTCCCGGACTGGGACTATTTTCAATTCCCACTTTCCCATGAAGATTTTTTGGGAATTTTGGGAGGAATTTAGGAAATTTGGGAATTCCAGCTGGAATCTGACCCATGGGAATTCCTGGATTTGAGAATTTCCGAATTTCCCTGCAGAAGCCCAGGAAGGGAATTTGGACTCCCCCAAAAAATCGGGAAAAAGTTCCCAGGAGAGAATTCCCAGGAATCCAGAAATTCCGGGGGATTTTTTTTTTTCCTGAGTTTTCCATGGATCTGTTCCCGATTTTCCATGGATCCTTTCCTGTTTTTCAAGGATCCATTCTGGCGTTTTTTCCTGGGTTTTCCATGGATCCATTCCCGGGTTTTCCCCTGATCCATTCCCAGGTTTTCCATGGATCCATTCCTCATGTTTCTGTGGATGGACTCCCAGTTCTCCATAGATCCATTCCCGGGTTTTTCCCAGGTTTTCCATGGATCCATTCCGGGTTTTCCATGGATCCATTCCTGAGGTGTTTGCATGGATCCATTCCAGGGTTTCCCATGGATCCAATCCTGGGTTTTGTTGACCCATTCCTGGGTTTTCATTGATCCAGTCCCAGGTTTTCCATGGATCCATTCCTGGGTTTCCCATGGTTCCATTCCCAATTTTCCACTGATCCATTCCTGGGTTTCCGTGGATCCAATCCCATTTTCCATGGATCCAATCCCATTTTCCATGGATCCATTCCCGGGTTTTCCATGGGCTATCTATGGATCCATTCCTGGGTTTCCATGGGTCCATTCCCAGGTTTTCCATTAATCCTTTCCCTGGGTTTCCCATGGATCCATTCCCTGTTTTCGTGGATCCAATCCCGGGTTTTCCATGAGTCCATTCCCAGGTTTCCATTAATCCATTCCCAGGTTTTCCATGGATCCAATCCCATTTTCCATGGATCCATTCCCGGGTTTTCCATGGGCTTTCTATGGATCCATTCCTGGGTTTCCATGGATCCATTCCCAGGTTTTCCATGGATCCATTCCCAGGTTTTCCATGGATCCATTCCCGGGTTTTCCATTAATCCTTTCCCTGGGTTTCCCATGGATCCATTCCCATTTTTCATTAATCCATTCCCGGGTTTCCCTGGATTTCCTGTGAATCCATTCCGTTTTCATGGATCCAATCCCAGGTTTTCAATGAGTCCATTCCCAGATTTTCCATGGATCCAATCCCATTTTCCATGGATCCATTCCCAGGTTTTCCATGGGCTTTCTATGGATCCATTCCTGGGTTTCCATGGATCCATTCCCAGGTTTTCCATTAATCCTTTCCCTGGGTTTCCCATGGATCCATTCCCATTTTTCATTAATCCATTCCCGGGGTTTCCCCGGATTTCCCATGGATCCATTCCGTTTTCATGGATCCAATCCCAGGTTTTCCATGAGTCCATTCCCAGGTTTCCATTAATCCATTCCCAGGTTTTCCATGGATCCAGTCCCAGTTTTCATCAATCCATTCCCGGGTTTCCCATGGGCTATCTATGGATCCATTCCTGGGTTTCCATGGATCCAATCCCAGATTTTCCATGGATCCAATCCCATTTTCCATGGATCCATTCCCATTTTCCCTGGATCCATTCCCGGGTTTTCCATGGGCTATCTACGGATCCATTCCTGGGTTTCCATGGGTCCATTCCCTGGTTTTCCATGGATCCGTTCCCAGGTTTTCCATGGATCCGTTCCCAGGATTTCCATGGATCCAATCCCATTTTCCATGGACCCATTCCCGGGTTTTCCATGGGCTATCTATGGATCCATTCCTGGGTTTCTATGGGTCCATTCCCAGGTTTTCCATGGATCCATTCCCGGGTTTTCCATGGGTCCATTCCCAGGTTTTCCGTGGCTCCAATCCCGGGTTTTCCATGAGTCCATTCCCGGGTTTCCATTAATCCATTCCCGGGTTTTCCATGGATCCATTCCCGGGTTTTCCATTAATCCGTTCCCTGGATTTCCCATGGCTCCATTCCCATTTTTCACGGTTCCATTCCTGGTTTTCCCGCAGCCGCTGCCGCCGTCTACACCATCTACATGGGCAAGGACAAGTACGAGAGTGAGTGACCCGCCGGGAATTTGGGAATTTTTGGGAATTTTGGGAATTCTGGGGATTGTTTTTTGAGTTTTGGAAATTCTCTGGGAAAGTTTTGGGTTTTTGGGGGGAAATATTGGGAATCTCAGGAATTAATTTGGGATTTTTTGTGAGGACTTTGTGGATCATTTTGGGAATTTCAGGAATTGTTTGGGGAATTATTTCAGGACTTTTTGGGGGAATTTCAAGGTCTATTTTCAGAATTTCAGGGATTTTTGGGGGGGAATTTTGTGGCTGGTTTTGGGATGGGAATCCTGAGATTTGGAGTGGAAATCCCAGGATTTGGGATCGGAATTTTGGGATGGGAGTCCCGGGATTTGAAGGGGGAATCTGGGATTTAGGGTGGGATGGTTTGGGATTTTCGGGCTGGATTTGGGGTTACAATCCTGGGATTTGTGGCAGCATTTGGGGCTGGAATTCTGGGATTTGGGGTTGGAATCCAGGATTTGGGGTGGGATATGGGGCTGGAATCCCAGAATTTCAGGTGGGAATTCTGGGATTTGGGGCAGGAATCTGGGCTGGAATGTGGGATTTTAGGGCTGGATATGGGGCAGGGATTGAGGGGAGGGATTTGAGGCTTGAATCCTGGGATTTGGGGTGGGAATCCCAGGATTTTGGGGCAGGATTTAGGGCTGGAATCTGGGATTTGGGGCAGGATTTGGGGTGGGAATTCTGGGATTTGGGGCAGGATTTGGGGTGGGAATTCCAAGATTTTGGGGCAAGGTTTGGGACTGGATTTGGGGTGGCAGTTCTGGGATTTGGGGCAGGAATTCTGGGCTGGAATCTGGGATTTTAGGGCTGGATTTGGGGTTTGAATCCTGGGATTTGGGGTGGAAATCTGGGATTTTGGAGCAGGATTTGGGGTGGGAATTCCGGGATTTGGGGTGGGAATCTGGGATTTTGGGGCAGGATTTGGGGTGGGAATCCCAGGATTTTGGAGCTGCATTTGGGGTGGGAATCCCAGGATTTTGGAGCAGGATTTAGGGCTGGAATCCAGACCTTGGAGCAGGATTTGAGGCTGAATTTGGGATGGGAATTCTGGGATTTTGGGGCAGGGATCATGGGATTTAGGGCAGGATTTGGGGTGGGAATTCTGGGATTTGGGTTGGAATCCCGGGATCTTGGGGCAGGATTTGGGTGGGAATTCTGGGATTTTGGGCAGGATTTGGGTTGGGAATTCCGGGATTTTGGGGCAGGATTTGGGTTGGAATCCCAGGATTTTGGGGCAGGATTTGGAGTGGGAATTCTGGGATTTGGGCTGGAATCCCGGGTTTGGGGCTGAGCCCGTTCCCGTTCCCGCAGACGAGGACCTGATCAAGTACGGGTGGCCCGAGGACGTGTGGTGAGCGCTGGCCGGGATCCGGAATCGCACCGGGAATGGGAACGGGGAAACGGGGAAAGGGGGCTGGGGGGGATCCGGGGCCCTGGAGTGCCCTGGGTCCGTTGGGATCCCGTTTGTTCCCGTGGATCCCGTTTGAATCCCGTGGATTCCAGTTGTTCCCATGGATCCCATTTGTTCCCATGGATTCCAGTTGTTTCCCTGGATCCTGAATTCCCTGGGATCCCGTTTGTTCCCCTGGATCCCGTTTGTTCCCGTGGATTCCAGTTCTTTCCCTGGATCCTGGATTCCCTGGGATCCCAGTTCTTCCCATGGATCCCGTTTGGATCCCGTTTGTTCCCATGGATCCCGTTTGAATCCCAGTTCTTCCCACGGATCCCGTTTGTTCCCGTGGATCCCAGATTCCCTGGGATCCCATTTCTTCCCATGGATCCCGTGTGGATCCCGTTTGTTCCCGTAGATTCCAATTCTTTCCCTGGATCCTGAATTCCCTGGGATCCGGTTTGTTCCCATGGATCCCATTTGTTCCCATGGATTCCAGTTGTTCCCCTGGATCCCAGATTCCCATGGATCCCGTTTGTTCCCATGGATCCCATTTGGATCCTGTTTGTTTCCCCGATCCCACTGGATTTCCCTGGATCCCGTTTGTTCCATGGATCCCGTTTGTTTCCCTGATCCTGTTTGAATCCCATTTTTTCTTGGATTCCGTTTTTCCCTGATCCCATTTGGATCCCGTTGGTTTCCCTGGATCCCATTTGGATCCTGTTTGTTTTCCCACATCCCATTTGTTTCCCAGGATCCCATTGAATCCCATGGATCCCATTTGAGTCCCATTTTTCCCTGATCCCGATTGGATCCCATTTTTCCCCAATCCCGATTGGATCCCGTTTTTCCCCGATCCCGTTTGTTCCCCTGAACCTCTTTGGATCCCATTTTTTCCTGGAATTCCCAGCTCAGCATTCCCAGGCTGGCTCTGGGTTGGGAATTCCCGAATTCCCAAAATTCCCGGGCTGGCTCCAGGCTGGAATTCCCAAAATTCCCAAAATTCCCGGGCTGACTCCGGGTCAAAATTCCCAGAATTCCCAAAATTCCCAGCTCAGCATTCCCGGGCTGGCTCTGGGTTGCAATTCCTGGGTTGGAATTCCCAGAATTCCCGGAATTCCCGGCTCCGTTTTCCCGCTGTTCCCGCAGGTTCCACGTGGACAAACTCTCCTCAGCCCACGTCTACCTGCGGCTGCACCAGGTAATCCAGGAAACTCGGGAAAAAATTCGGGAAAATTTGGGAAAATCCTGGGAAAACCTCGGAGGAACCTCAGGAAAAACTCGGGGAAAAACCTCAGGAAAAACTCGGGGAAACCTTGGGAAAAAACAGCGGGAAAACCTCGGGATCACCTTGCAAAAACCTTGGGAAAATCTGGGAAACCACAGGGTAAAGCTTGGGAAAACATTGGGAAAAACTTGGGAAAAATCTCGGGAAAACCTGGATGTCCCCTGGGAAACCATGGGAAAACCAGTGGGAAAAACTCAGGAAAAATACAGAATAAACTCAGGGAAAAATCGGGGAAAAACCTTGGGAAAATTCCTTGGGAAACCTTGGGAAAATCAGGAAAAACCTTGGAAAATTGGGAGATCCCTCGGGAAACCTTGGGAAAATTGGGATATTTCTTGGGAAACCTTGGGAAAAAGACGATGTAAAAGTGGGATGAGTTGGAAATTTGGGAATTTGGGAATTATTTGGGAATTTCCTGCAGGGCCAGACCATGGACGACATCCCCAAGGAGGTGCTGAGCGACTGCGCCCACCTGGTGAAGGCCAACAGCATCCAAGGTACCCGGGAAAACGGGAAAAATGGGAAAAAATGGGAAAAGATGGGAGAAAAATGGGAAAAAATGGGAGAAAAATGAGAGAAAAATGGGAAAAAATGAGAGAAAAATGGGAAAAAATGGGAGAAAAATGGGGGAAAAAATGGGAGAAAAATGAGAAACAAATGGGAAAAAAATAGAGGAAAATGGGAAAGAATGAGACAAAAATGGGAATAAGTGGGAGAAAAATGACAGAAAAATGGGAAAAAAATGGGAAAAAATGAGAGAAAAATGGGAAAAAATTAGAGGAAAAGGGGAAAAAATTGGAGAAAAAATAGGAGAAAAATGGGGAAAAATGGGAGGAAAAAATGGGAAAAAATGGGAGAAAAATGGGGAAAAAATGGGAGATAGATGAGAGAAAAAGTGGAAAAAATGAGAGAAAAATGGGAAAAAAATGGGAAAAAATGGGAAAAAATGGGAGAAAAAATGGGAGAAAAATGGGGAAAAAATGGGAGAAAAAATGAGAGAAAAATGGGAAAAGATGGGAGAAAAATGGGAAATCCCAGGAAAAAACCCCATGAAATCCTGGGAAACACATTGGAAAATCCCAGAAAAAACCTCAGGAAATCCAGGGAAAGCCACTGGGAAATTCCAGAAAACCCCGAAAATCTTGGGATAACCCCGGAAAATCCAGGCAAAACCCTGGGAAATCCTGGGAAAACTCCAGGAAAACCTGGACTTTCTCTGGTTTTCCCTACATTTGCCCCATTTTTCCCAGTTTTTACCCCATTTTTCCCTCATTTCCTGCAGGCTGCACGCTGAGCTCAGTGACCGTGGTTTATCCGATTTTATCATTTTTTACTGTTTTTGCCCGTTTTCTCCCCGTTTCTAGACTGCACTTGAGATCAGTGACGGTGCTTTACCCATTTTACCCATTTTTATCCATTTTCACCCATTTTTGCCCGTTTTCTCCCCGTTTCCTGCAGGCTGCAAGCTGAGCTCGGTGACCGTGGTTTATCCGTTTTTATCCATTTTTGCCCATTTTCACCCATTTTTGCCCATTTTCCCCCGTTTTTACCCCGTGTCCAGGCTGCAAGCTGAGCTCGGTGACCGTGGTTTATTCGATTTAATCCATTTTTGCCCATTTTTCCCCTTTTTTTACCCCGTTTTTACCCCGTTTCCTGCAGGCTGCAAGCTGAGCTCAGTGACCGTGGTTTACCCAATTTTATCAATTTTTTTCCTATTTTCCCCTGTTTTTACCCCGTTTCCTGCAGGCTGCAAGCTGAGCTCAGTGACCGTGGTTTATCCGATTTTATCCATTTTTGCCCATTTTTGCCCATTTTCCCCTGTTTTTGCCCCGTTTCCAGGCTGCAAGCTGAGCTCGGTGACCGTGGTTTATCCGATTTAATCCATTTTTGCCCATTTTCCCCTATTTTTCCCCCGTTTTCGCCCCATTTCCAGGCTGCAAGCTGAGCTCAGTGACCGTGGTTTACCCGATTTTATCCATTTTTGCCCATTTTTGCCCATTTTTGCCCATTTTCCCCGTTTTTCTGCCCGTTTCCAGGCTGCAAGCTGAGCTCAGTGACCGTGGTTTATCCGATTTAATCCATTTTTGCCCATTTTTTGCCCATTTTTGCCCATTTTCCCCGTTTTCTGCCCGTTTCCAGGCTGCAAGCTGAGCTCGGTGACCGTGTTTATCCGATTTAATCCATTTTTGCCCATTTTACCCCGTTTCCAAGGCTGCAAGCTGAGCTCGGTGACCGTGTTATCCGATTTAAATCCATTTTTAATCCATTTTTTTCCCATTTTTGCCCATTTTCCCCCATTTTTTTAAAACCTCCCGTTTCCAGCTGCAAGCTGAGCTCGGTGACCGTGGTTTATCAGCTTTTATATCCATTTTTGCCCATTTTCCCCCTGTTTTCACCTCACCCCGTTTCCAGCTGCAAGCTGAGCTCAGTGACCGTGGTTTCCATTAATCCATTTTCCAATTTGCCATTTTTGCCCATTTTCTTCCCTTTTCTCCTTTCAGCTGCAGCTGACTCGGTGACCGTGGTTTACCGATTTAATCATTTTTGCCCATTTTACCCGTTTCCAGGCTCAGCTGACTCGTGCCTGTTTATCCGATTTAATCCATTTTTATCCATTTTTGCCCATTTTTGCCCCTTTTCCCCCATTTTTACCCCGTTTCCAGCTGCAAGCTGAGCTCGGTGACCGTGGTTTATCCGATTTTATCCGTTTTTATCCATTTTTGCCCATTTTCCCCTGTTTTTACCCCGTTTCCAGGCTGCAAACTGAGCTCAGTGACCGTGGTTTATCCGATTTAATCCATTTTCACCCATTTTTCCCCGTTTTCTCCCCGTTTCCTGCAGGCTGCAAGCTGAGCTCGGTGACCGTGGTTTACACGCCCTGGAGCAACCTGCGCAAAACGCCCGACATGGACGTGGGGCAGATCGGCTTCCACCGCAGCAAGGACGTGAGTGAGGAATGGATAAATCTGGGAATTTGGGAATAAATCTGGGAATTTGGGAATGGGATCAGATCGGCTTCCACCGCAGCAAGGACGTGAGTGATGGAATAAATCTGGGAATAATCTGGGAATAATCTGGGAATTTGGGATTGGGAATTTGGGAATGGGAACAGATCGGCTTCCACCGCAGCAAGGACGTGAGTGAGAGGATAAATCTGGGAATAATCTGGGAATTTGGGATTGGGAATGCGAACAGATCGGGTTCCACCTCAGCAAGGATGTGCGTGAGGAATGGGATTAATTTGGGAATATTCTGGGAATTTGGAATAAATCTGGGAATTTGGGAATGGGGATTGGGAATGGGATCAGATCGGCTTCCACCGCAGCAAGGACGTGAGGAATGGATAAATCTGGGAATAAACTGGGAATAATCTGGGAATTTGGGAATAAATCTGGGGATTGGGAATGGGAACAGATCGGCTTCCACTGCAGCAAGGATGGGCGTGAGGGAATGGGATAAATCTGGGAATAATCTGGGAATTTGGGATTGGGATTGAGAATTTGGGACTGGGATCAGATCGGCTTCCACCGCAGCAAGGATGTGCGTGAGAGGATAACTCTGGGAATAATCTGGGAATTTGGGAATAAATCTGGGAACTTGGGAATGGGAACAGGAATGGGAATGGGAGTGGGAACAGATCGGCTTCCACAGCACAAGGACGTGAGTGAGGGATGGGAATGGGAATGGGAATGGGGGAATAAATCTGGGAATTTGGGATTGGGATTGGGAATTTGGGACTGGGATCAGATCGGCTTCCACCGCAGCAAGGACGTGAGTGGGGAATGGGAATTATCTGGGAATAATCTGGGAATTTGGGAATAAATCTGGGAATGTGGGAATGGGATCAGATCGGCTTCCACCGCAGCAAGGACATGAGTGGGGAATGGGAATAATCTGGGAATTTGGGAATAAATCTGGGAATTTGGGATTGGGAATTTGGGAATGGGATCAGATCGGCTTCCACCGCAGCAAGGACGTGAGTGAGAGGAATAATCTGGGAATGTGGGAATAATCTGGGGATTAGGAATGGGAACAGATCGGCTTCCACTGCAGCAAGGACGTGAGTGGGGAATGGATAAATCTGGGAATAATCTGGGAATTTGGGAATAAATCTGGGGATTGGGAATGGGAACAGATCGGGTTCCACCGCAGCAAGGACGTGCGTGAGAGAAGGGAATAAACTGGGAATTTGGGAGTGGGAATGAGAATGGGGAATGTGGGAATGAATCTGGGAATGGGGAATGTGGGAATGGGAATTAGAAATGCGAGAATGGGAATTTGGGACTGGGATCAGATCGGCTTCCACCGCAGCAAGGACGTGAGAGACAGGAATGGGAATGGATGTGGGAATTGGGAATAGGAACAATGGGAATCCATCCAGGAAGGGCAACAGTGGGAATCCGTCAGGGAATGGGAACAGCGGGAATCCAGGAATGATCCCTGGGAATCCAGGAATGATCCCTGGGAATCTGGGAGTGGGAGCGTCAGGAATCCAGGAATGGGAACACCAGGAACATTCCGCATTCCCAGTTTCCCCACAATCCCCAACACAAGCCAGGACTGGGACGTTTTTCCCATTGGGAATATTCCCCATTCCCGGATTTCCTGCAGTTCCCGCCATGGCCAGCAGAGGGCAGCACTGGGACACATCTCCCGTTGGGAACAGCCCCATTCCCGCTTTCATTCCCGATGTGATTCCCGGTTTATTTCCCAGTTTAACTCCCGGTTCAATCCCTGTTTCCCAGGTGTGTGCAGTGATGGCAGAACAATGCAACCCCAATTCCCCGTTTAATCCCAGTTTAATCCCAGTTTAACCCCAGTTTAATCCTGGTTTAATCCCAGTCTATCCCTTTGTCCCAGGTGCGTTCTGTGACAGTGGAGCGGCGTGGGGCGGAGCAGCAAAATCCCATTAACCCCTGGTTCAATCCCAGTTCAATCCCAGTTTAACCCCAGTTTAACCCCGGTCTATCCCTTTGCTCCAGGTGCGCTCGGTGACGGTGGAGCGGCGCGGGGCGGAGCAGCAATATCCCATTAACCCCTGGTTCAATCCCAGTTCAATCCCAGTCTAACCCCAGTTTAATCCCAGTCTATCCCCATTCCAGGTCCGTTCGGTGACGGTGGAGCGCCGCGGGGCGGAGCAGCAAAGTCCCGTTAACCCCTGGTTTCATTCCCAGTTTAACCCCAGTTCAATCCTGGTTCAATCCCAGTCTAACCCCAGTTTAACCCCAGTTCAATCCCAGTTTAAATCCCGGTTTAACCCCGGTCTAACCCCATTCCAGGTCCGTTCGGTGACGGTGGAGCGCCGCGGGGCGGAGCAGCAATATCCCATTAACCCCTGGTTCAATCCCAGTTCAATCCCAGTTTAACCCCAGTTCAATCCCAGTTTAACCCCAGTTCAATCCCAGTTTAACCCCGGTCTATCCCTTTGCTCCAGGTGCGCTCGGTGACGGTGGAGCGCCGCGGGGCGGAGCAGCAAAGTCCCATTAAAGCCGGGTTTATCCCCGGTTTCATTCCCAGTTTAACCCCATTTCAATCCCAGTTCAATCCCAGTCTATCCCCCATATTCCAGGTGCGCTCGGTGACGGTGGAGCGGCGCGGGGCGGAGCAGCAAAGTCCCGTTAACCCCTGGTTCAATCCCAGTTCAATCCCAGTCTAACCCCAGTTCAATCCCGGTTCAACCCCAGTTCACTCCCAGTCTATCCCCCATATTCCAGGTGCGCTCGGTGACGGTGGAGCGGCGCGGGGCGGAGCAGCTGCGCCGGCTGGAGCGCACGCGCGTGGAGCGATTCCCGGACCTGGCGGCCGAGCGGGAGTGCCGGGACCGGGAGGAGCGGGGGCGGCGCCGGATGGAGCTGCAGGAGCAGCGGCGGGAGCAGAGGGAGGAGCTCCGCAGGAAAAAGGAGATGGAGGAGCTCCGGTGGGAATCTGGGAATGCTGGGAATGGTTATTGGGGATTCCGGGAATGTCTGGTGTGAGTGTTGGGAATGTTTGGTGGGAATGTTTGGTGGGAATGTTGGGAATGTTTGGTGGGAACATTGGGAATGTGTGCTGGGAATGTTTGGTGGGAACGCTAGGAACGTCTGGTGGGAATGTTGGGAAGGTCTGGTCAGAACGCTGGGAATGTTTGGTGGGAATGTTTGGTGGGAATGTTTGGTGGGAATGTTGGGAATGTTTGGTGACGGTGCCCGATGGAGCTGCAGGAGCAGCGGCGGGAGCAGCGCGAGGAGCTCCGCAGGAAAAAGGAGATGGAGGAGCTCCGGTGGGAATCTGGGAATGCTGGGAATGGTTATTGGGGATTCCGGGAATGTCTGGTGGGAATGTTTGGTGGGAATGTTTGGTGGGAATGTTTGTTGGGAATGTTGGGAATGTTTGGTGGGGCACTGGATGGAGCTGCAGGAGCAGAGGGAGGAGCTCCGCAGGAAAAAGGAGATGGAGGAGCTCCGGTGGGAATCTGGGAATGCTGGGAATGTTGGGAATGTCTGCTGGGAATTCCCTGAATGTTTGTTGGGAATGTTTGTTGGGAATGTTTGGTGGCAGTACCGGATGGAGCTGCAGGAGCAGCGGCGGGAGCAGAGGGAGGAGCAGTGGCGGAGAAAGGAGATGGAGGAGCTCCGGTGGGAATTCCGGGAATTCTGGGAATGCTGGGAATGTTGGGAATGTCTGCTGGGAATTCCCTGAATGTTTGTTGGGAATGTTTGTTGGGAATGTTTGCTGGGAATGTTTGGTGGGAATGTTGGGAATGTTTGGTGACGGCGGCGGATGGAGCTGCAGAAGCAGCGCCAGAAAAAGGAGATGGAGGAGCTCCGGTGGGAATTCCGGGAATTCTGGGAGTGGTTATTGGGAATTCTGGGAATGTCTGGTGTGAATGTTGGGAATGTTTGCTGGGAATGTTTGGTGGCAGTACCGGATGGAGCTGCAGGAGCAGAGGGAGGAGCAGCGGCGGAGAAAGGAGATGGAGGAGCTCCGGTGGGAATCTGGGAATGCTGGGAATGTTGGGAATGGTTATTGGGAATTCCGGGAATGTCTGGTGGGAATGTTTGGTGGTGGCACCGCATGGAGCTGCAGGAGCAGTGGCGGAAAAAGGAGATGGAGGAGCTCCGGTGGGAATCTGGGAATGCTGGGAATGTCTGCTGGGAATTTCCTGAATGTTTGTTGGGAATGTTTGGTGGGAATGTACGTTGGGAATGTTGGGAATGTTTGGTGGCGGTACCAGATGGAGCTGCAGGAGCAGAGGGAGGAGCAGTGGCGGAAAAAGGAGATGGAGGAGCTCCGGTGGGAATCTGGGAATGCTGGGAATATTTGGAATGGTTATTGGGAATTCCGGAAATGTTTGGTGGGAATGGTTTGGTGACGGCCCTGGATGGAGCTCCGGGAGCAGCACCGGGAGCAGAGGGAGGAACAGCTCCAGAAAAAGGAGATGGAGGAGCTCCGGTGGGAATGAATGCTGGAATTCTGGGAATGCTGGGAGTGGTGGGAATGTCTGGTGAGAACGTTGGGAATGTTTGGTCAGAGTGTTGGGAATGTTTGTTGGGAATGTTGGGAATGTTTGGTGACGGCGCCGGATGGAGCTGCAGGAGCAGCGGCGGAAAAAGGAGATGGAGGAGCTCCGGTGGGAATTCCCAGAATTCCGGGAATGCCAGGAGTGCTGGGAACGTTCGTTGGGAACGTTTGGTGGGAATTTCGGCAATGTGTGATGGGAATGTTTGCTGAGAATGCCAGGAATGTTGGGTGGGAATTCCAGGAATGTTTGGTGGGAATGATTGGTGATAATTCCAGGAATGTCTGGTGGGAATATTGGGAATGTTTGGTGATAATTCCAGGAATGTCTGGTGGGAATATTGGGAATGTTTGGTGAGAATTCCAGGAACGTTTGGTGGGAATTCCGGGATCGGAGCTTCTGGGGCTTTTCCAAGGAAAATCCCGGCTTCAGTCAGGGAGTGGGGACTGGGAATGCTGGGAGAGCCTGGAACGGCCTCGGGAATCACCTCTGGAACCGCCCCAGTTTCCTCTGGAATTCCCTTTGGAATTGCTCTCATTCCTTTTGGAATTCCCTCTGGAATTCCCTCAGATGCCTCTGGAATTGCTCCTGGAATTCCCTCTGAAATTGCTGCAACTGCCTCTGGAATTCTCTGTGGAATTGCCCTGGAATTCCTTTGGCATTGCCCCTGGATGCCCCTGGAATTCCCTCTGGAATTCCCTCTGGAATTGCCCTCGTTCCCTCCGGATTTCCCTCTGGAATTCCCTTTTGAATTCTCTCTGGAATTGCCTCAATTACCTCTGGGATTCCCTTTGGAATTTCCCTGGAATTCCCTCTGGAATTGCTCCTGTCTGCAATTCCCTTTGGAGGTGCCCCAGTTGCCTCTGGAATTCTCTCTGGAATTCTCTGGAATTGCCCAAGGAATTTGGGATTCCCTCGGGAGCTTCCCCGAGCTTCACAAAATCTGGGATTGAAGGAAATCCGGGAATTTCCTGGGATCCGGGCTGGGAAAGGAGGGATTGGGAATTTCCCGGGATCCAGGCTCGGAAATCTGGGATTGGGATCCCAAATCTGGGAATTTCCAGCTGGGAGATCCCGGAGCGGAACCTCGGGAACAAGGAACTGTGGGATAACCGATGGGGCGGAATTCCGGAGGGAAAACCCTCGGGAATTCCGGGATCCTCCCCCCGGTTTTTCCGGCGGGAATTCCCTCGGAATTCCGGGATAACTTTGGGAATTGTCCCTGCAGGAGCTACTCGTCGCTGATGAAGGCCGAGAACATGTCCTCCAACCAGGTGGGCATGGAGCCCCCGGAATTCCGGGAATTCCTCGGGAAAGGGGGGCGGGAGAACTCTGGGAATTCCTCGGGAAAGGGGTGGGGAAAATGGGAATGACGGGAGATACGGGAATAACGGGGTTAATGGGATGGAGAGGGATGGGAATGATGGGAAATTTGGGAATGGTGGGAACGGGAATCATGGGAATGGGATTTGGAATAACGGGATTAATGGGAATAGTGGGGTTTGGAATAATGGCAGTGGGATGGGAACAGGGATGGGAATAAAAGGAAAAGTGGGATTCCCAAATCCCAGCATTCCCAAATTCCCAAATCCCAGCATTCCCAAATTCCCAAATTCCCGCTGTTCCCCGCAGGACGGGAACGACTCCGACGATTTCATGTGAGGATCCCTCCGGCCCCGGGAGGATCCTTCCGGAATTCCCAGGAAAATGGAAATTCCCAGGAAAATGAAAATTCCCAGGAAAATGAAAATTCCCAGGAAATTGAAATTCCCAGGAAAATGAAAATTCCCTGGAAAAGGAAATTCCCAGGAAAAGGAACTCGGGCTCCGGCCCCTCGGGAACCTCGGGAGCGCTCCCGGACTTTGGGCGAATTCCCGGGAATGTCGGAGCCAACAAAGGAACAAAGGCTGGGATCGGCCGGGGCCGCCTCTGGAATCCTTCACATTTGGGGGGATTGGGAAAAACCTGGAAAAACTGGGAAAAAAACTGGGAAAAATGGGAAAAACCTGGAAAAGTGTGGGGGAAATAGGGAAAAAATGGGAGGAAAGGGGGAAATAGGGAAAAGATGGGCGGAAACTCAGAAATTTGGGGAAAAAACCAGGAAAATGTGGGGGAAATGGGAAGAACAGAGAAAAACTGGAAAACTGAGGAGAAATAGGGAAAGAAAGGGGGAAAAGGGGGGAGAACAGGGAAAAACTGGAAAAGGAGGAAAAATGGGGGGAAACTGGAAAAAATGGGAGGAAAACTGGGAAAAACGGGGGAAAAAGTGGAAAAAAAAACAGGAAAAAAATGGGAGAAACCTGGAAAAATGGGGGGAAATGGGAAGAACAGAGAAAAACTGGGGAAAACAGAAAAAAAAATGGAAAAAATGGGGGAGAAATAGGGAAAAAATGGGAGGAAAGGGGGGAAATAGGGAAAACCTATGTCGCTGTCCCCGTCCGTGTCCGTCTGTCCCTGTCCGTGTCCGTGTGTCCCTGTCCGTGTCCGTGTGTCCCCGTCCGTGTCCATCTGTCCCTGTCCGTGTCCGTGTGTCCCCTCCGTGTCCGTGTGTCCCCTCCGTGTCCGTGTGTCCCCGTCCGTGTCCGTGTGTCCCCTCCGTGTCCGTGTGTCCCTGTCCGTGTCCGTGTGTCCCTGTCCGTGTCCGTGTCCGTGTGTCCGTGTCCGTGTGTCCCCTCCGTGTCCGTGTGTCCCTGTCCGTGTCCGTCTGTCCGTGTGTCCCCGTCCGTGTGTCCCCGTCCGTGTGTCCCCGTCCGTGTGTCCCCGTCCGTGTGTCCCTGTCCGTGTGTCCCCATCCGTGTCCGTGTGTCCCTGTCCGTGTGTCCCCGTCCGTGTGTCCCTGTCCGTGTGTCCCCGTCCGTGTCCGTGTGTCCCTGTCCGTGTGTCCCTGTCCGTGTGTCCCTGTCCGTGTGTCCCTGTCCGTGTCCGTGTGTCCCTGTCCGTGTGTCCCCGTCCGTGTCCGTGTGTCCCCGTCCGTGTGTCCCCGTCCGTGTCCGTGTGTCCCCTCCGTGTCCGTGTGTCCGTGTCCGTGTGTCCCTGTCCGTGTGTCCCTGTCCGTGTGTCCCCGTCCGTGTCCGTGTGTCCCTGTCCGTGTGTCCCTGTCCGTGTCCGTGTGTCCCCGTCCGTGTCCGTGTGTCCCCGTCCGTGTCCGTGTCCGTGTGTCCCCGTCCGTGTCCGTGTGTCCGTGTCCGTGTGTCCCCTCCGTGTCCGTGTGTCCCTGTCCGTGTCCCTGTGTCCCCTCCGTGTCCATGTCCGTGTCCGTGTGTCCCCTCCGTGTCCGTGTGTCCCCTCCGTGTCCGTGTGTCCCTGTCCGTGTCCGTGTGTCCCTGTCCGTGTCCGTGTGTCCCCGTCCGTGTCCGTGTGTCCCCGTCCGTGTCCGTGTGTCCGTGTCCGTGTCCGTGTGTCCCCTCCGTGTCCGTGTGTCCGTGTCCGTGTGTCCCCTCCGTGTCCTTGTCCCCTCCGTGTCCCTTTGTCCCCTCCGTGTCCGTGTGTCCCCGTCCGTGTCCGTGTGTCCCTGTCCGTGTCCGTGTGTCCGTGTCCGTGTGTCCCTGTCCGTGTCGCTGTCCCTGTGTCGCTGTCCCCTGTCCTGGAGGTGGCACTGCTGTCCCCCTGTCCGTGTCCTCCCCCGGTCCGTGTCCCGCTGTCCCAGTCAGGGTCCCGGTGTCTCCGGGATGTCCCCGTGTCACCGCTGTGTCCCTGTCCCGGTCAGAGTCCCGGTGTCCCCGGTATTCCCGGCTCTCCCCGGGCTCTCCCTGTCCCCGCTGTCCCCCGGCAGTCCCGGTGTCCCCGCGGGCTCCGGGCGTTCCCGGTGTCCCCTGTGTCCCTGTCCCCGTCACTGTCCCGGAGTTCCCGGCAATCCCGGTATTCCCGGCTCTCCCCGGGCTCTCCCGCTGTCCCCTGTCCTTCTGTCCCCCTGTCCCGGTCAGAGTCCCGGCGGTCCCGGTGCTTCCGGCATTCCCGGCTCTCCCCAGGCTCTCCCGCTGTCCCGGTCTCCCCGCGGGCTCCGGGCGCTCCCGGTGGTCCCGGTGCCCCCTGTCCCCGTCCTGGTCACAGTCCGGGCGGCCCCGGTGCTCCCGGCAGTCCCGGTATTCCCGCTGTCCCCGGTTCCGCGGCTGTCCCGGGCTCCCCGCGGGCTCCGGGCTGTCCCTCTGTCCCCGGTGCCCCCTCAGCCCCCGGGGCTCCGGGCAGGCCCATCCCGCCCTTGGCTCCGCTCGGGCCCGGTTCTCGGCTCGGGCCCGGCAGCCCCGGAACGCCTGGAACGACAAAGAGGGGATGCGGGAATGGGGATGGTCCGGGAAAAACGGGAATGGCACACGGGGAATGGGAATGGTCACGGGAAAAACGGGAATGGCACACGGGGAATGGGAATGGTCTCGGGAAAAACGGGAATGGTCACGGGAAAAACGGGAATGGCACACGGGGAATGGGAATGGTCACAGGAAATGGGAATGGTCACGGGAAAAACGGGAATGGCACACGGGGAATGGGAATGGTCCCGGGGAATGGGAATGGTCTCGGGAAAAACGGGAATGGTCCCGGGAAAAACGGGAATGGCACACGGGGAATGGTCCCGGGGAATGGGAATGGTCACGGGAAAAACGGGAATGGCACCCGGGGAATGGGAATGGTCCCGGGGAATGGGAATGGTCCCGGGAAAAACGGGAATGGCACACGGGGAATGGGAATGGTCTCGGGAAAAACGGGAATGGTCACGGGGAATGGTCACGGGAAAAACTGGAATGGCACACGGGGAGTGGGAATGGTCCCGGGAAAAACGGGAATGGCACACGGGGAATGGGAATGGTCACGGGAAAAACGGGAATGGCACACGGGGAATGGTCCGGGAAGAACGGGAATGGCACCCGGGGAATGGGAATGGTCACGGGAAAAATGGGAATGGCACACAGGGAATGGGAATGATCCCGGGAAAAACGGGAATGGTCATGGGGAATGGTCCCGGGGAAACCGGGAATGGCACCCGGGGAATGGGGATGGTCAACGGGAATTCAACACGAGGAATGGTCCCGGGAAAAACGGGAGTTTCATCCCGGGAAAACCGGGAATGCCACATGGGGAATGGGAATGCTCCTGGGAAAAATGAGAATTCCATCACAGAATGGGAATGCTTCCGGGAAAATGGGAATTTCATCTGGGGAATGGGAATGATCCCAGGAGAACCGGGAATTCCATCCCGGGAAAACCGGGAATGCCACACAGGGAATGGGAATGCTCCAGTCCCGGGAAAAGCGGGACTTTCATCTGGGGAATGCTCTGATCCCAGAAAACCGGGAATTCCATCCAGGAATGCTCCGGTGCTGGAAAAGCAGGAATCCCACCCGGGGGGGTTGGGAGGAGCCGCTGGCTCCGTGCTGAGGGGACAGCGGGGAGGGAGGGAGGGACCCCGGAAGGAGTCGGGACATCCCCAAATCCCAAAATCCCAAAATCCCACCGCTCATCCAGAGGGGGCAGCGCCCTCAGTCCCGGGGATCCAGGGGCTGATCCCGGCCCGTCCCAGACCTCAGGGTTTGGATCCTCCTCCATCCAGCTCGGGATGAGGATTCCCAAAATCCCACCGCTCATCCCAGGAAGGGTCACATCCCTGCTGTCCCCGGGACAGCCCCAAACCCACGGGATGATCCCGGCCCATCCCAGACCTCAGGGTTTGGATCCTCCAGCTGATTTGGGATCAGGATTCCATAAATTCCACCCCATCCCAAGAAGAGTCCCCTCCCTCTAGGACAGCCTCACATCCATGGGATGATCCCAGACCATCCCAGACCTCAGGGTTTGGATCCTCCAGCTGATTTGGGATCAGGATTCCCAAAATCCCACCCCATCCCAAGAAGATTCACTGGGGACAGCCCCAAACCCATGGGATGACCCCAGTCCATCCCAGAAGGATTCTTTAGGATCATTCCTTAGGATCAAGATTCCCAAAATCCCACCCCATCCCAAAATGAGTCCCCTCCCTGCTGTCCCCGGGACAGCCCCAAACCCACGGGATGATCCCGGTCCCATCCCAGACCTCAGGGTTTGGATCCTCCAGCTGATTTGGGGTTAGAATTCCCAAAATCCCACCCCATTCCAAGAAGAGTCCCCTCCCTGCTATCCCGCGGACAACCCCTCATCCATGGAATGATCCCAGCCCATCCCAGACCTCAGGGTTTGGATCTTACTCCACATTCCTTGGGATCAGGATTCCCGAAATGCCACCCCATCCCAAGAACAGTCATCTCCCACTAGGACAGCCCCACACCCATGGGATGATCCCAGACCTCAGGGTTTGGATTCTCCAACTGATTTGGGATCAGGATTCCCAGAATCCCACCCCATCCCAAGAAGATTCACCTCCCTGCTGTTCTGGGGAGAGCCCCAAACCCACGGAATGATCCCGGCCCGTCCCAGACCTCAGGGTTTGGATCCTCCAGCTGATTTGGGACCAGGATTCCATAAATCCCACCCCATCCCAAGAAGAGTCCCCTCCCTGCTGATCCCAGTCCATCCCAGACCTCAGGGTTTGGATTCTCCTCCAGGTGATTTGGGATCAGGGTTCCCAAAATCCCACCCCTCATCCAGAGTAGGGTCACCTCTCCCTGGGACAGCCCCAAACCCACGGCATGATCCTGGTCCCATCCCAGACATCAGAGTGAGGGTTTGGATCCTCCTCCAGCTGATTTGGGATCAGGATTCCCAGAATCCCACCCCATCCCAAGAAGATTCACCTCCCTGCTGTCCCCGGGACAGCCCCAAACCCATGGGGTGATCCCGGTCCCATCCCGAACCTCAGAGTGAGGGTTTGGATCCTCCTCCAGCAGATTTGGGATCAGAATTCCCAAAATCCCACCCCTCATCCAGGGAAGGGTCACCTGTCCCTGGGACAGCCCCAAACCCACGGGATGATCCCAGCCCATCCCAGACCTCAGGGTTTGGATCCTCCAGCTGATTTGGGACCAGGATTCCATAAATTCCACCCCATCCCAAGAAGATTCACCTCCCTGCTGTCCCTGGGGACAGCCCCAAACTCATGGGATGATCCCAGCCCATCCCAGACCTCCGAGTTTGGATTCTCCAGCTGATTTGGGATCAGAATTCCCAAAATCCCACCCCATCCCAAGAAGAAACCCCACCCTATCCCAGGGACAGCCCCAAACCCACGGGATGATCCCGGCCCATCCCAGAGCTCAGGGTTTGGATCCTCCAGCTGATTTGGGATCAGGATTCCCAGAATTCCACCCCATCCCAAGAAGAGTCCCCTCCCTCTAGGACAGCCCCACACCCATGGGATGATCCCAGACCTCAGGGTTTGGATTCTCCAACTGATTTGGGATCAGGATTCCCAGAATCCCACCCCATCCCAAGAAGATTCACCTCCCTGCTGTCCCTGGGACAGCCCCAAACCCATGGGGTGATCCCGGTCCCATCCCGAACCTCAGAGTGAGGGTTTGGATCCTCCTCCAGCTGATTTGGGATCAGGATTCCCGAAATGCCACCCCTCATCCAGGGAAGGGTCACCTGTCCCTGGGACAGCCCCACACCCATGGGGTGATCCCAGCCCATCCCAGAAGGATGGGATTCTTCTCCACGTTCCTTGGGATAAGGATTCCCAGAATCCCACCCCATCCCAAGAAGAGTCCCCTCCCTACTGTCCCAGGGACAGCCCCAAACCCACGGAATGATCCCGGTGCCATCCCAGACCTCAGGGTTTGGATCCTCCAGCTGATTTGGGATCAGGATTCCATAAATTCCACCCCATCCCAAGAAGAGTCCCCTCCCTCTAGGACAGCCTCACATCCATGGGATGATCCCAGACCTCGGAATGGGGCTTTAGATCCTCCTCCGGCTGATTTGGGATCAGAATTCCCAAAATCCCACCCCTCATCCAGGGAAGGGTCACCTCTCCCTGGGACAGCCCCACATCCATGGGATGATTCTGGCATCGTCCTTGACCTAAGATGGGCGGTTTGGATCCTCCTCCGTCTGATTTGGGATCAGAATTCCCAAAATCCCACCCCTCATCCAGAGTAGGGTCACCTCTCCCTGGGACAGCCCCACATCCATGGGATGATCCCGGCCCATCCCAGAAGAATCCCAAATCACCCTTGGGATTCCCGGGTGAGATTTTCGGATTCCCGAGTGGGATTTTGGGATTCCCCCTGCAAGTTTTTGGGATCCCCTCCAATGGGATTTTGGAGATTCTCCCCCAGTGGGTTTTGGGATCCCCTCACGGTGGAATTTTGGGATTGTCCCCAGGGGCATTTTTGGGATCCCCTCCCAGTGGGATTTTGGGATTCCCAGATGGGATTTTGGGATTCCCGAGTGGGATTTTGGGATTCTCCCCCCTGGAGGGATTTTAGGAATCCCCTCTTGGTGGGATTTTGGGAATTCCCCCATCCCGGTGGGATTCTGGGTTCCCATGCAATGGGATTTTGGGATTCTCCCCCCACGGTGGGATTTTGGGATTCTCCCCCCACGGTGGGATTTTGGGATTCTCCCCCCATGGGATTTTGGGATCCTCCCTCAATGGGATTTTGGGATTCTCCCGGGTGGGTTTTTGAGATTCCCTCCTGTGAGTTTTTTTGGGATCCCCCTCCAATTTTGGGGGAGGGGATTTGGGATATTGGGATCCCCTTCCAGTGGCATTTTGGGATTCCCGGATGGAATTTTGGGATTTCGGGTCCTCGCCTCTCATGTTCCCCGGGCCGGGCTCAGCGCCCCCAATTCCCGGAATTCCCGGCCCGGAGCAGCTCCGGGAGCGGCGCCTCCGCTCCGGCCCCGGGACAGCGCGAGGGATTCCCGGCGGGAGCGAGAGGGGAAAAAGCGGGGAAAACCGGGAATAGCGGGAAGGAAAAACAGGAATAGCGGGAATAACGGGAAAAGTTGAAAAAGGGGGAAAAAGTGGGAATAACGGGAAAAGGGGGAAAAGTGGAGAAAAAGGGGGGAAAGGGGGCAAAGAAGGAAAAGTGGGAAAGGCAGGAAGAGCAGGAGGAGCGCGCCCCGGCCGGGCTGGACAGCGGCCACCAAAAACCGGGATTTGGGATCGGGGCTGGAAAAGGAGCGGCCGATCCCGAGCCCGCACCCAGGGAGGGGAAAGGGGCGGGATCGGGAATGGGGGCGGGGACAGGGGCTGGGAATTGGGGATGGAATTGGGGTCTGATCCCTGGATTTGGGATCTGATCCCTGGATTTGGGGCAGGGATGAGTTTGGGATCTGACCCCTGGATTTGCGATGTGACCCCTGGATTTGGGACAGGAATAGGGGATGGGATCTGATCCCTGGATTTGGGGCAGGGATGAGTTTGGGATTTGATCCCTGGATTTGGGGTGGGAATAGGGGATGGGTTTGGGATCTGATCCCTGGATTTGGGGTGGGGATGCTGGGAATGGCCCCTGGATTTGGGGATCTCATGTGGGAAACAGACCTGGGATGGGATTCCTGATCTGGGATTGGATTCCTGGATTTGGGATGGGATTCCTGGTCTGGGATGGGATTCTGGATCTGGGATGGGATTCAGGGATCTGGGATGAGATTCCTGGACCTGAGACAGGGATCTGGGATGGGATTCCTGGGTCTGGGATGGATTCCTGATCTGGATCAGGGATCAGGGATCAGGGATGGGATTCCTGATCTGGATCAGGGATCCGGGATGGGATTCCTGGATCTGGGATGGGATTCAGGGATCTCAGGTGGGATTCCTGAGTCCAGGATGGGATTCTTGGACATGGGACAGGGATCTGGGATGGAATTCCTGGGTTTGGGAAGGGATTCCTGATTATGGATGGGATTCCTGAGTTTGGGGTGGGATTCCTGGTTTGGGGTGCAATTCCTGGGTCTGGCATGGGATTCACAGGTTTGGGATGGGATTCCTGATCTGGAACAGGGATCCGGGATGGGATTCCTGGGTTTGGGACAGGGATCCGGGATGAGATTCCTGGATCCAGGATGGGATTCCTGGATCTGGATCAGGGATCCGGGATGAGATTCCTGGATCCAGGATGGGATTCCTGGGTTTGGGGCGGGATCTCTGCGCTGGGATGTGATTCCTGGATCTGGGATGGGATTCCTGGATCCAGGATGGGATTCCTGGATCCGGGATGGGATCAGGGATCCTGGGAACATTCCCTGGATCTGGGGCCGGGTCCCCCGTGGATCCCAGGGCAATCCCGGTGATCCCAGGGCAGGGCTGGGATTCCCACGGGATCGGGGCCATCCCGAGGTCCCTCAGCCCCCCCATCCCATTCCCAGGGAATTTTAAAATTCCCAGGAATCTGAGGGAGCAGAGCTCCCCTTGGGCTGTGTCCTCAGCTCATTCCCGGATTTTGGGGATCCCGGGATCTTCCTCCTCCTCATCCTCATCCTGGCAATTCCCAGCCCCTGGAGCTGATCCCAAATCCTGCTCTGGGATTTCCCGGCTGGTGGATCCCAGTTTGGGATTCCTGGGATTTTTGACCCCTTAGGGCTCTTTTCCCATCCCAGTTTTTCCAGAATTCCGGGGTTTTAGGGGCCAGAGGGGCCCAGGGAGCCTGAAATGGGAAAAATGGGAAAGGAGGGTCTGGAACCTTTGGAAGGAGCCTCGGGAAAAGCCCCTGGAAAAATTCAAATTGGGATTTGAATTGGAAGTAAAATTGGGATTCAATTTGGGATTTTAATTGGGATTCAGATTGGGATTTTAATTGGGACTTTAATTGGGATTTTAATTGGAATTCAGATTGGGATTCAGTCCCCAAAATTCCCTGGATGTGGGGGTGGATTTGGTAGAAACTCCCCCTGGAATGTGAGGAGGAGGAATGGCCTTGGGGCTGTGGAGATAGCCCAGAGAATTCCCGAAGAATTCCCGCTTATCTCCAGGGATTTAACCCCATCCTGCCCGGAGCCGGCGGGAACGGGAACGGGAGAAGGAGGAAAAGTCAAGGCTGGAGTTTAAACTCGGTTTTAATGAAAGCAACGAGAGGTAGAAACGGAGGGAAAACATTCCGGGGGAAAACATTCCATAAAAAACATTCCGGGGGAAAAACATTCTGGGGGGAAAAATATCCCAGGGAAAACATTCCAGGGAAAAAAACTCCAGTGAAAATATTCCATAACAAAACATTTTATGGGAAAAACTCCAGTGAAAACATTCCATAAGAAAACATTCCAGGGAAAACATTTCCCTGCCAGCGGAGCCGGAGGTTGAGCCAGGCTTAGTCCGGCCTGAAATCTATCCCGGCCTAAACGTGCCCCAGTCCTGGCTTAAAGCTTCACCAGCCCTAAAAGGTCCCGAATCCAGCCCAAAACCTGTCCCAGTCCTGCCCAAAACTCCTCAATCCAGCCCAAAACCTGTCCCAGTCCTGCCCAAAACTCCTCAATCCAGCCCAAAACCTCCCAGCCCGGCCTAAAACCTGTCCCAGGCCTAAAACCTGTCCCAGGCCTGCCCAAAACCCCTCAATCCAGCCCAAAACCTGTCCCAGTCCTGCCCAAAACCTCCTCAATCCAGCCCAAAACCTCCCAGCCCAGCCTAAAACCTCTCCCAGGCCTAAAACCTCTCCCAGGCCTGAAACCTCTCCCAGGCCTGAAACCTCTTCCAGGCCTAAAACCTCGCTCAGTCCCACCTAAAATCTCTCCCTGGCCTAAAAGTCCTTCAGTCCCGACTTAAATCATCACCAGTTGTAAAAGGTCCCAAATCCCACCCAAAACCCCACCCAGTCCGGCTTAAAAGAGCCCCAGTCCTGTCTGAAACCTCTCCCAGGCCTAAAGCTCTGCTCAGCCCTGCCCAACGGCCCAGCCCCAGCTAAAGCCGCTCAGTGCGGCCTAAAACCTTCACCAGGCCTAAAAGCGCTCCCAGTCGGGCCTAAAATATCTCCAAGTCCAGTTTAAAACCTCTCCCAGCCCTAAACTCAGCCCAAGTCCCACCTAAATCCCCCGGCACAGCCCAACCTCCCCCAGCCTGGGGATCTGGTGCTTCCCAGTCCTGGATCCCAGATCCCAACCCTGGATCCCAATCCCAGATCCAATCCTGCATCCCAATACTGGATCCCAGATCCCAAATCCTGGATACCAATCCTGGATCCCAGATCCCAACCCTGGATCCCAATCCCAGATCCAATCCTGGATCCCAGATCCCAAATCCCAATCCTAGATCCCAAACCTGATCGCAATCCTGGATCCTGATCCCAGATCCCAATTCTGTCTCCTGGATCCCAGATCCCAATCTCAATCCCAGATCCCAAATCCCAACCTTGATCCCAGCTCCTGGATCTTGGTTCCTGATCCCAAACCTGGCTCCCAATCCTGCGTCCCAGATCCCAGATTCCAATCCCAGCTCCCAATGCAGAATTCAGGATCTCAATCTCAGAGATCACAGATCCTCATCCTGGATCCCAGATCCTAATCCCAGCTCCTGATCCTGGCTTTGGATCCCAATCCCGAATCCTGATCCTAATCCTGGCTCCCAGATTCCAGCTCCACTCCTGGATCCTGAGCTCAGATCCCAATCCTGGCTCCCAGTCCCGGATCCCAGCTCCCAATCTAGGCTCCTGATCCCAGCTCCCAGTTCTGCTTTGGATCCCAATCCCAGCTCCCAGATCCTGATATTAACTCCCACATCCTGATCTCAATCCCCGCTCCCAGATCTTGGTTCCTGATCCCAATCCCAGATCCCAATCCTGGCTCCTGGATCCTGATCCCAATCCAAATCCAATCCAGCTCTCTAATTTGATCCTGATCCAGATCCCAATCCCAGCTCCCAGATGCCGACCCTAACTCCCAGATCCCGATCCCAATCCCAGATCTTGGTTCCTGATCCCAATCCCACTCCCAGATCCCGATCCTAACTCCCAGATCCTGATCCCAATCCAGCCCCCTGATCTCAGTCCTGATGCCAAATTTTGCCCCAAACAGGCAGAGTGACTGCCTAATCAGACTCAGCTTAAGTCAGTTAAGCAGGAGGTATTTTTATTAGCGACGCGTCGGAGAAATCACAAAATGGATTTCTGAGTTCACATAGCAAAAGCAAGCCTTATATACAATTTTGGGTATAGGATTACATCAGATCAGATACATAATCATGCATATTCATATGGGGCGTGGTGTAGGCGGAGCGTGGGCGGAGCGTAGGTGGAGACATCTCTTTTGGGGAATTTTCAGGTGGTCGTTCCTGTTGCCTTCATCATAGACGGGGTCTTTCCGATGAGTCTTCCTCTTTAAACTTTTGAACTCTTTTCCTAATTTGGTCAATTCCCGGTGCATTTGGCTTAGATCCCGTGGCTTGGCAAAACCCTTAGGGTCGTTTTGACATTGCTGGCTCTAAACCTGCTTAGCTTATTAGTTTCTCCTATACCTATCTCTTCCCCTGTCATGATGCTCTACCTTTTATCTAATTTATTGCTCTGTTTTCCTAGTGCTGTGCTTTCTCCGTGTGTTCTAGTGCTAGGCCCTTCTTTACATGCTTCTCATTCCATGTTTTAACCCATTACTTCTGGAAGGCTATCTGCTTTAGGGCTTCAGTCCCAGATCCCAATCCTAACTCCCAGATCCTGATCCCAATCCCAATCCCCGATCTTGGTTCCCGATCCCAATCCCAGCTCCCAGATCCCAATCCTAACTCCCAGATCCTGATCCCGATTCCAAACCCAGATCCCAATCCCAGCTCCAACCAGAGTTGCATACCGGGGTGGTTCCGGTGATCCTAGGGCAGGGATGGGATTCCCAGTTGCAGGCGTTCTGCACCTGTTGCAGGTACCCATACACGATTGCCATCGAGCGCAGCCGCCAGAGCTCGTTTTCCTTCCGATCCCCATCCCCTTTCCCATTCCCTTTCCTTTTCTTTTTCCCGCCACAGTCCCCCATCCATTCCCAGCTCCCGCACCCGGGGTATTCCCAGCGCGCCTCCAGCGGCAGCCCGGGGATGCAGAGCAGCGCTCCCAGCTCCTCCTCCCGCACCCACTGGGCCGCGAATCCCGCCCGGATCAGCGACAGCGCGGCCGCCCAGCCCTTCCCGAGCGCCCGCGCCACCCTGGCCACCCCCGGGGCCGCTCCCTCCGCCGGCTCCGCGACCTCCAGGCGCCCGTGCCAGCCCAGCAGGGGCGGCTGCTGCAGCAGCTCCCACAGCCAGGCGGGTGTGGGCTCCAGCAGCACCGCGCTCACCCTCCCGAAGCGCCCGAACACCTTGTGGAGCAGCACCTGGCGCACCTCGGGCTGCGCGGGCTCCCGCAGCGGGAAGGCGTCGAGCCAGCCCGAGAGCTCGTCCTGCGCCAGCAGCAGCGCCCGGAACCCCTCGGGGCTCTGCGGGAGCCCCGTGCAGAGGCTGAGCCGCAGCCGGGACCAGGGGCCCCGCTCGCGCTGCGGGGCCGGGTCGGGGTTGGGATTCCCATCCTGGCACCGGGGGCAGCGCCGCACCCAGCGCGCCACGTCCTCGTGGGCGTTCCTCCAGGACCGCACGTGCTGCACGCGGCGCAGCGTTTCCTGCACGCCGTCGTGGCACCGGCGGTGGCACTGCGCCACGATCTCCTGCCGCTCGGACGCCGACGGCTCCCAGACCTTCGGGCTCTCCATAGGGTTCTCGGCCACGGCTCTGGCTCTGGCTGTCGCCTCCTGCATCCATCTCCCCTCGTCCGGCGCCACGTGGCCGCGCCATCCCACCTGGCGCACCTGCAGCATTCCCGGGAAGGAGCGGAGCCACTGCAGCGCCTCGGACGCCGTGGGGTCCCAGCTGTGGCAGTCCCAGCTCTGCTCCTGCAGTGCCAGCTGCTTCAGCCTCGGCGCCAGCCGCGGCCAGCTGGAATAGAGGAACAGCGGGCGGCAGCTCCGGTGCTGCTCCTGCAGCTCCTGCAGCGCCTCCAGCACCGCCGCCTCCTCCTCAGGGCCCTCCCGCAGCCCCAGCAGCCACCGCTCCTCCAGGTTCACGGCAGCAAAGGCCACGGACTGCTTTCCGGACCATCCCTTCTCCACGGCCAGGAACCAGACGTTGGCTTTGGGAATGTCGGCAGGCAGCTGCCGGAGCGCCGGGGCCAGCGGGATCGACACCCATTGGGGTTCCTGCAGCCACGGGGCCAGCGGGATCGGCGCGGTTTGGGATTCCTGCCGCTCCGGGCCCTTGGTGGTCACCAGCACCCTCCATCGCTCCGGGAGCTCGGGGTCGCAGGTGTAGCCCTCGAGCAGCGGCTCGCTCCGGAGCAGGTAACGCCCGGCGGGGCCCTGGATGAGGACGGGAGCCAGCCCCATGAGGTTCCGGAAGGCCTCGACAGCCCGGACGGCCGCCAGGCACGCGGCCTCGTGCGGGGCCAAGCTCTGGCCGCGGAGTCTGTGGGAGCAGTGCCGCACCGGGAGCAGCTCTCCGTCCCTCTCCTGCAGCAGCACGGCTCCCACCGAGCGCTCGTGCACCGACAGCCGGATCACGAAGGGCTGGGATTTCTTCGGGAAAAGCAGGGTGGGTGCCGCCTTCAGAGCCTCCTTCAGCCGCTGCAGCTGCTCCCGGCCTTCCCGTTGCCATTCCCGCTGCCACTGCCATTCCCGCTCCCCTTGCCACTTCTCCGGCACCGCCAGGGCCTGCAGCGGCATCGCCAGCTCCAAGTAGTCGGCGATGAATTCCTCCAAATCGTTGAACTTGCCGAGGACGGAGCGGAGCCGGGCGGGATGCCAGGGCTCGGGAGCGTCGCAGTCCTGGCAGATCTGGTCCAGCTTCTCCTGGAGCACGCGGCGCCCCGCGGCGCTCAGGGTCAGGCCCAGGTAATTCACCTCGGGCTGCACCAGCTGCGTCTTCTCGCGGTTCACTTTGAAGCCGGTGCTCTGGATCAGCTGCAGCACGCGGCGGGTGCGGAACCGCAGCTGCCGCCGGCGCTTGGCGGTGATCAGGATGTCGTCGGAGTAGTGGAAGACGCCGCGGGCGGTGTCGGGGCTCAGCTGGCTCAGCATGGCGGCCACGCGGCGGTGCACGATGGAGCCGGTGCCGTGGAACGTCGGCGGCAGCCGCGTGAACAGGAACTGCTGGCCCCGGAAGGTGAAGGCGAAGCGGTGCCAGCAGCTGGGGGCCAGCGGGATGGCGAGGCAGGCGTTGGACAGGTCCAGCACGGAGAAGAAGCGGCTCCAGGGGTTGATGGAGGTCAGGAGCCTGTCCCGGTCCAGCCGCTCCTGGGGCTCCACGGGGGTGGCGGCGTTGAGGGCGCCGCAGTCCAGGCTGAGGCGGACGCCGCGCCCGTGCGGTTTTTGGTAGAGAATCAAGGGATTGTTGGATTCGGAGGTGCCCTTCACCACGATTCCCTGCTTCAGGTACTCCTGCAGCAGCTCCGCCATCTGCTCCTCCTCGTCCGGGGGCAGCCGGCGCTGCCGCTGGAACGGCACCGGGGCCCCGTCCAGCTGCACCTCCTCGGCCACGCACCCGCAGTCCAGCCAGGAGCGCGCCCACACCTCCGGGAACCTCAGCTCCAGGCGGCTGGAAGCCTGCACGCCGCTCACGGCAGCCTGATCCTGCTCCAAGCCAGAGTCCTCCTCCGCGCTCTCGGCGTTCCCGTTGGCCCTCACCATCCCGATGAAGCAATTTCCGCTGGGAACGTCGCAGTCTGGGCTGGCTCCAGAGCCCTGCTCCCAGCCCGAGCTTGAGCCTGAGCCTGAGCCTGAGCTTGAGCCCAAGCTGGAGCTTGAGCCCGAGCCCGAGCTTGAGCCTGAGCCGGCGCCCGAGTCCTCCTCTGCGCTCTCGGTGCTCCCGCTGGCCCCCAGCATTCCGAGGAGGCTCCCATAATTCCCGCTGGGAATGTCGGGGTCCGGGCTGGCTCCGGAGCTCCGCTCCCGCCGGGCGCTGCGGGTCCCCCCCTGCCCCTCGGGGTAGCTGCAGAGCGGCGTCTCCGCGATGCGCCGCGCCAGCCCGGCCGCCAGCTCCGCCGTGGGCTTCCCTTCCCAGCTCTCCATGTCCTCTCCCAGCTGGAGCAGCTTTTGCCAGAGCCACTCCCTGCGCTCCGCTCCCGACAGAGCCTCCGTCCGTCTGTCCCTCCCGGGGGTGGTGGCGGCGGCAGTGACCGTCCCCCAGCTCCGGGAGTTGCTGCTGGGCTCCCCCTCCTCATCCTCCCCTCTGACAACCGAGAACGTGGGAATGCTCACGGGCTGATCCATCCCTTCCCTCAGCACATTCCCATTCCGGGTGGCAGTGGCCTTGTCCGTGTCCCTCCCCCGGCTCTGGGAATTGCTCCAGGAGTTGCTGCTGGGCTCTCCCTCCTCATCCTCCCCTCTGAGAACCGAGAACGTGGGAATGCTCACGGGCTGATCCGTCCCTTTCCTCGGCACATTCCCATTGTGGGTGCCACTGTCCTTGTCCCGGCTCTGGGAATTGCTCCAGGAATTGCTGCTGGGCTCTCCCTCCTCATCCTCCCTGTTCCCAGCCCGCGGTGGGAGCGGGGCCCGACGCCGAGGCCGATCCGTCCTTTCCCTGGGCACATTCCCATTGTGGCTGGCACTGTCCTCGTTCGTGTCCCTCTCCTGGCTCCGGGAATTGCTGCTGGGCTCTCCCTCCTCATCCTCCCGGTTCCCAGCCCGCGGTGGGAGCGGAGCCCGACGCCGAGGCCGATCCGTCCCTTCCCTGGGCACATTCCCGTTCCTGGCCTGGCGTGGGACACCCGGCTTGTCCCCAGAGTCCTTCCCGATGGCTTGGCTCCCTCTGGGGCTGTTCCCCACCTGCGGCTGCTCCTGCCGGGCTCCGCCGCTCCCCGGCCCTTTCCCGTTCACCTGCGCACACCCGGGCCCGGCTCCCGCCTCTCCCGGTATCCCGGCGTCTCTCCCGGTGTGCCGGGACTGGGTGGAAAACTCCTCCGGGAGAGCTCCGCGATCCGCGGCCCCGGGGGCATCCTCGGGGCGCCTCCTCCTCCGGGGGAGGCGGAAGCAGCGCATGGCCCCGGAGAGCGGGACGGGAACGGCGCCTCCTCTCCTCGCCGGGGCTGCTGGAGGCAACGAAAGTGGCCCGGGAGCGCCAAACGTGTCCCGGGAATTCCGGCAGTCCCGGGGATGTCTCCTGGAGATATCCTGGGGGTGTCCAGGAAATTTTCTCAGTCCCAAAAAGTGTCCCGGGAATTCCGGTAGTCCCGGGGGTGTCCCAGGAATTTTCTCAGTCCCAAAAGTGGCCCGGGAGTCCCAAAAGCGGCCCGGGATTTCCGTGAGTCCCGGGGACGTCCCAGGGATGTCCCGGAGGTGTCCCGGGAATTTTCTCAGTCCCAAGAGTGTCCCGGGAATTCCGGCGGTCCCGGGGGTGTCCCAGGAATTTTCTCAGTATCAAGAGTGTTCCAAGGGTGTTCCAAGAATTTATTTTTGAGTCCCAAGGGGTGTCCAGGAAATTTTCAGAGTCCCAAAAGTGTCCTGGAAATTCCAAAAGCGGCGCACGGGAATCCCGGCAGTCGCGAGGATGTTCCGGCGATGCGCCAGGGATGTCCCGAGGGTGTCCCAGGGAATTTTCTCAGTCCCAAGAGTGTCCCGGGAATTCCAACAGTTCCGGAGATGTCCCGGGGGTGTCCCGGGGAATTTTCTCAGTCCCAAACGTGTCCCGGGAATTCCGGCAGTCCCGGAGTGTCCTGGGGATGTCCCGGGGGTGTCCCAGGGAATCTTCTCAGTCCCAAAAAGTGTCCCGGGAATTCCGGTAGTCCCGGGGGTGTCCCAGGAATTTTCTCAGTATCAAGAGTGTTCCAAGGGTGTTCCAAGAATTTATTTTTGAGTCCCAAGGGGTGTCCAGGAAATTTTCAGAGTCCCAAAAGTGTCCTGGAAATTCCAAAAGCGGCGCACGGGAATCCCGGCAGTCGCGAGGATGTTCCGGCGATGCGCCAGGGATGTCCCGAGGGTGTCCCAGGGAATTTTCTCAGTCCCAAGGGTGTCCCAAAGGTGTCCCGGGAATTTTCTCAGTCCCAAGAGTGTCCCAAAGGTGTCCCGGGAATTTTCTCAGTCCCAAGAGTGTCCCGGGAATTCCAACAGTTCCGGAGATGTCCCGGGGTGTCCCGGGGAATTTTCTCAGTCCCAAGAGTGTCCCGGGAATTCCGGTAGTCCCGGGGGTGTCCTGGGGATGTCCCGAGGGTGTCCCGGGAATTTTCTCAGTCCCAAGAGTGTCCCGGGAATTCCGGTAGTCCCGGGGGTGTCCCAGGAATTTTCTCAGTATCAAGAGTGTTCCAAGGGTGTTCCAAGAATTTTTTTTTTTGAGTCCCAAGGGGTGTCCAGGAAATTTTCAGAGTCCCAAAAGTGTCCTGGAAATTCCAAAAGCGGCGCGCGGGAATTCCGGCAGTCGCGAGGATGTTCCGGCGATGTGCCAGGGATGTCCCGAGGGTGTCCCAGGGAATTTTCTCAGTCCCAAGAGTGTCCCGGGAATTCCAACAGTTCCGGAGATGTCCCGGGGAATTTTCTCAGTCCCAAAAGTGGCCCGGGATTTCCGTGAGTCCCGGGGACGTCCCAGGGATGTCCCGAGGGTGTCCCGGGAATTTTCTCAGTCCCAAGCGTGTCCCGGGAATTCCAACAGTTTCGGAGATGTCCCGAGGGTGTCCTGGGGATGTCCCGGAGGTGTCCCGGGAATTCTCTCAGTCCCAAAAGTGGCCCGGGATTTCCGTGAGTCCCGGGGACGTCCCAGGGATGTCCCAAGGGTGTCCCGGGAATTCTCTCAGTCCCGAGCGTGTCCCGGGAATGCCGTGAGCGCCGCGATGTCCCGGGATTCCCGCCAGTGCCGCGATGTCCCCGCGGTGTCGCAGCCGCCGCCGCCCGACGGTTCCGTGCCCGGGGGAGGAAGAGGAAGTCGGGCACGAGGAGGAGGAGGAGGAGGATGATGAGGAGGAGGAAGGTGCGCGCTCTTTCCGGGGCCACCGAGGTCACCGCCCGAGCCTCTCCCGCTCCGGTGATTCCCGGCCGCGAGTCCCGATCCCAGGGAACGTCGGAGCTGCGGGAACAGCGGGACACAGATTTTAGTGAATTTAGAGAAACACAAATTTTAATGAATTTAGAGAGACACAAACTGTAATGAATCTAGAGACAGAAACTGTAATGAATCTAGAGACACAAACTTTAATGAATTCAGAGAGACACAAACTTTAAGAAATTCAGAGAAACACAAATTTTAATGGATTTAGAGAGACACAAACTGTAATGAATCTAGAGACAGAAACTTTAATGAATTCAGAGAGACACAAACTTTAAGAAATTCAGAGAGACACAAATTTTAAGAAATTTAGAGAGACACAAACTAATGAATTCAGAGAGACAGAAACTGTAATGAATCTAGAGACACAAACTTTAAGAAATTTAGAGAGGCACAAACTTTAATGAATTCAGAGACACAAACTTTAATGAATTCAGAGACACAAACTTTAAGAAATTCAGAGAGACACAAATTTTAAGAAATTTAGAGAGACACAAACTAATGAATTCAGAGAGACACCAACTTTAAGGAATTCAGAGAGACACAAACTTTAACGAATTCAGAGATTTTAGAGAAGACTTTAGTTAGAGATCAGCTTTGCTGGAGTCAATGAAAATAAATGGGTAGGCCCTGATGAAGTTAAGGGTTAGTAGTTAACTAATAATTGATTGTCTGTTAGCACCAAGTTGGGTTAGCTGGGTTTATAATGAAGAATTAAGAGACTGATAAATAGCTTTTGATTGATAAATAGAAACGGATAAATAGAAAGGGATAAATAGAAATGGATAAATAGAAATGGATAAATAGAAATTGATGAATATAGGACAATTGTATGAACTTAAATTCCTCTGTTCTGACCCCAATTGAAGACGGGAGTGGGAGTTCTACAAAGGGTTAATTTGTCGTATTTGCATTGAAAAGGTCAGAGGGAGGAAAACTTCATTTCCTTCCTCATTTTGGGACCCCTCCCCATGGAAGGGACCCCGGACCCATTTCAAGGAGCAAACTGCGCATGCTTAACGACTTTGGAACTAATTACCAAAGTGATGAATATTTGTATTTTGGGTGTTCAATACCCAGCTATGGATAAAATAAGGGCTCTGTGAGCACCTGTAAATTGCGGGGTGTATTTTTTGGAGCTATCCCACAATAAACATAAATAAACAGATATTTTCTAACTCTAAGCTGTCAGGTTTTGCCTGTCACAGCTGGATATCGGTACGGGATCGATATCGATATCGATATTTTTAATTAATCAGCAGAGCCGGGAGTGCCCCCCCCCCGGCACGGCCGCCCCTCCCCCATCCCGGCTGCGCCCCAAATTTCCCCCCCCACCCCCAAAGCGGGGCAGGGACCCCCCCAAAATGGGGGCTGGGACCCCCGGGACGCGGGAAGGGAAAAGGAGCCCCCGGGGAAAGGCGCGTCCCGCGAAACGCCGGGAAAACCCGGCCCGACATGTTCTGACATGTCCGGACATGGCCAAACACGGCCCCGCATGTCGCGACATGGCCCCGGGGGAGCGCGACCCGGCAGGGACCGGCCCGGCCCGGCCCAATCCCGGCATCCCTCCCCGCATTCCCGGGCTCCCGATCCCGGGATCCCCCCGCATTCCCAGAGTCCCGTTCCCATTCCCGCGGTCCCCCCACATTCCCGGGGTCCCGTTCCCATTCCCAGAGTCCCGTTCCCATTCCCGGGGTCCCGTCCCGATACCGGGGTCCCGTCCCGATACCGGGGTCCCGTTCCCATTCCCGGGGTCCCGTTCCCGTTCCCGGGGTCCCGCTCCCGGGATCCCCCCTCATTCCCGGGGTCCCGTTTCCATTCCCGGGGTCCCGTTCCCATTCCCGGGGTCCCGTTCCCATTCCCGGGGTCCCGTTCCCATTCCCGGGATCCCCCCACATTCCCAGAGTCCCGTTCCCATTCCCGGGGTCTCGTCCCGATCCCGGGGTCCTGTTTCCATTCCCGGGGTCCCGTTCCCATTCCCGGGGTCCCGTCCCGATCCCGGGTCCTCTCCGCATTCCCGGGATCCCCCCACATTCCCGGGGTCCCGTTCTCATTCCCTGCGTCCCCCCACATTCCCGGATTTCCCCCTTATTCCCGGGGTCCCGCTCCGATACCGGGATCCCCCCGCACTCCCGGGATCCCGTTCCCATTCCGGGGGTCCCGCAGCCCCCCAAGCGTCCCGCTCATATTTCCGGGGTCCCGTTCCCATTCCTGGATGCCGCTCCCATTCCCGGGGTTCCGTCCCGATCCCGGGGTCCCCCCTCCCCGCATTCCCGGGATTCTCCCACATTCCCGGATCCCTGCACGCATTCCCGGGACCTCGCTCGCATTTCCTGGATCCCGCAGCTCCCCGAGTTTCCCGCATGCATTCTCGGGATCCCCCCAAATTCCCGGGGTCCCGTTCCCATTCCCGGGGTCCTGCCCCGATCCCGGGGTCCTTCCTGCATTTCCGGGATCCCCCCACATTCCCGGGGTCCCGTTCCCATTCCCGGGTTCCCGCAGCCCCCCGAGTGTCCCGCACGCATTCCCGGGGTCCCGTTCCCATTCCCGGGTGTCCGGCTCCCATTCCCGGGGTCTCGTTCCCATTCCCGGGGCCCGTTCCCATTCCCGGGGTCTCGTTCCCATTCCCGGGGTCCCGTTCCCATTCCCGGGGCCCGTTCCCATTCCCGGGGTCCCGCTCGCATTCCCGGGATCCTCGCACATTCCCGGAACTCCCCCTCCCATTCCCGGATCCCGCAGCCCCCCGAGTGTCCCGTACCCGCTCCGGGCTCCGCGGCCGGGCCGGGGGTCCCCGATCCCGAACCCGGTGCCGATCCCGGTCCCGATCCCGATCTGGATCCCGATCCCGATCCGGGTCCGAGTTCCCGCGGGACGGGGGCGGTCCCGGCCCCGCCCCGCCCCCGTCCCGCGTTCCCGGTTCCCGGTTCCCATTGTTCTCCGGGAATGACGGACGGATCGGGCGGGACCCGGCGGGCCGTGCCTCAGTTTCCCCTGCAATATTGCAGCTCCAGGAATTTGGGGGATCCCAGGATTGGGGGGGCTGTGCCTCAGTTTCCCCAGGAATATCTCAGGAACGAACGGGAATTTGGGGGGATCCCAGGATGAAGTGGGTTTCGTGCCTCAGTTTCCCCAGGAATGTGCTACTCCAGGAATTTGAGGCTGGAATTTCGGGGATCCCAGGATGAAGGGGGTTTCGTGCCTCAGTTTCCCCCAGGAATGCGCAACTCCAGGAATTTGGGGGATCCCAGGATGTTGGGGGTGCTGTGCCTCAGTTTCCCCAGGAATGTGCAACTCCAGGAATTTGAGGCTGGAATTTCGGGGATCCCAGGATGAAGTGGGTTTCGTGCCTCAGTTTCCCCCAGGAATGTGCAACTCCAGGAATTTGAGGCTGGAATTTCGGGGATCCCAGGATGAAGGGGGTTTCGTGCCTCAGTTTCCCCCAGGAATGTGCAACTCCAGGAATTTGAGGCTGGAATTTCGGGGATCCCAGGATGAAGTGGGTTTCGTGCCTCAGTTTCCCCCAGGAATGTGCAACTCCAGGAATTTGAGGCTGGAATTTCGGGCAGGAGTTTGGGGGATCCCAATGTAATATGTGATGGAAAGTAACTCATGCTTGGGCGGAAAATGTATAAAATAAAAATTGTAAAATAAATTTAACATCCAACGGGCCTCTGACCATGGACAGCCCAGAGACAGATTGCCACTATGATATTTAATGGAAAATAATTCATGCTTAGGTGGAAAATATATAAAAATAAACATTGTAAAATAAATTTAACGTCCAACGAGCCTCTGACCGTGAGCAACCCAGAGATAGATTAGCACACAGAAGTTGCTGTGATATATAATGTCAAATAATTAATTCTTAAGCGGAAAATGTATAAAAATAAAAATTGTAAAATAAATTCAATATCCAACAGGCCTCTGTGCACGGACAGCCCGCAGACAGATTGGCACACTGAAGCTGCTGTGATATATAATGCAAAATAATTCATACTTAGGGGTGTAATATATAATGTGAAATAATTCATGCTTAGGGGAAAATATATAAAATAAAAAATTGTAAAATAAATTTAACATCCAACGAGCCTCTGACTGTGAGCAACCCAGAGATAGATTAACACACAGAAGTTGCTGTGATATATAATGTTAAATAATTAATTCTTAAGCGGAAAATGTATAAAAATAAAAATTGCAAAATAAATTAAACATCCAAAGAGCCTCTGAGCACAGACAGCCCGCAGACAGATTGGCACACCGAAGCTGCTGTGATATATAATGTTAAATAATTCATACTTAGGGGTGTAATATATAATGTGAAATAATTCATGCTTAGGTGGAAAATGTATAAAAATAAAAATTGTAAAATAAATTCAATATCCAACAGGCCTCTGAGCACGGACAGCCCGCAGACAGATTGGCACAGTGAAGTTGCTGTGATATATAATGCAAAATAATTCATACTTAGGGGTGTAATATATAATGTGAAATAATTCATGCTTAGGTGGAAAATGTATAAAAATAAACATTGTAAAATAAATTTAATATCCAACGAGCTTCTGACCCTGAGTAACCCAGAGATAGATTAGCACACAGAAGTTGCTGTGATATGTGATGTCAAATAATTAATTCTTAAGCGGAAAATGTATAAAAATAAACATTGTAAAATAAATTCAATATCCAACAGGCCTCTGAGCACGGACAGCCCGCAGACAGATTGGCACACCGAAGCTGCTGTGATATATAATGTAAAATAATTCATACTTAGGGGTGTAATATATAATGTGAAATAATTCATGCTTATGTATGAAATGTATAAAATAAAAATTGCAAAATAAATTTAAATCCAACGAGCCTCTGACTGTGAGCAACCCAGAGATAGATTACACACAGAAGTCGCTGTGATATATAATGTCAAATAATTAATTCTTAAGCGGAAAATGTATAAAAATAAACATTGTAAAATAAATTCAATATCCAACAGGCCTCTGTGCACGGACAGCCCGCAGACAGATTGGCACACTGAAGCTGCTGTGATATATAATGTTAAATAATTCATACTTAGGGGTGTAATATATAATGTGAAATAATTCATGCTTAGGTGGAAAATGTATAAAAATAAACATTGTAAAATAAATTTAATATCCAACGAGCTTCTGACCGTGAGCAACCCAGAGATAGATTGGCACACAGAAGTTGCTGTGATATGTAATGTCAAATAATTAATTCTTAAGTGGAAAATGTATAAAAATAAAAATTATAAAATAAATTCAATATCCAACAGGCCTCTGAGCACGGACAGCCCGCAGACAGATTGGCACACTGAAGCTGCTGTGATATATGTTAAATAATTCATACTTATGGATGTAATATATAATGTGAAATAATTCATGCTTAGCTGGAAAATGTATAAAAATAAAAATTATAAAATAAATTTAATATCCAAGCGAGCTTCTGACCGTGAGCAACCCAGAGATAGATTAGCACACAGAAGTTGCTGTGATATGTAATGTCAATAATTAATTCTTAGTGAAAATGTATAAAATAAATTTAAAATAAATTCAATATCCAAAGACCTCTGAGCACGGACAGCCCGCAGACAGATGCCACACCGAAGTTGCTGTGATATGTAATATAAATAATCATACCTAGGGTGTAATATATAATGAAATAATTCATGCTTAGGTGGAAAATGTATAAAAATAAAAATTATAAAATAAATTCAATGTCCAACATTCCTCTGAGCACGGACAGCCCGCAGACAGATTGCCACTCTGGAATTACCGAACTTGGTGGCAGCAGGAGGAAAATTCTTTATTTCGTGATGAAAGGACGCGGCTGGAGCAGGGATGCGCCTCCCATGGAACCGCCCGGGGCCATCAGTACCTGACAAATACCATCCATCAGATCAGCGGAGTGCTCAGGAACACAAATCTGAACCCTCGGCTTCTCCCGCACAATGAAAGGAACTTCACACACGTGCGGGGTGACCAAAGAAATCGGGGTGACAAAAGAAATCGGGGTGACAAAAGAAATCCTCCTCAGGCAGAAAAATCGGAATAAAGCAGCCCCGATGGAAACGGCGCTGGTGAACAGAGGGGATCCGATGCGAGAGAGGCCGGATCTGGGTTCACCCAGCACCAATCCCAACGCTGTCTCTTTGATTGTGACTTTTGAGAACTGAATTTTCAGTCACAAAAATAAAATATTCCGCATTTATTAATTTGGATTTCTGATTGATAATTTATAACATGAACAGAGGGATATCCCATGAGATAGAGGCTGGATCTGGGTTCACCCCGTGCTGATCCCAGGCTCCACGATGTCTCTTTGTCTGGGGCTTTTCAGAACCGAATTTGGGTTTTGAGAACTGAATTTTTAGTCACCAAAATAAAATATTCCGCATTTATTAATTTGGATTTCTCATTGATAATTTATAACATGAACAGAGGGAGATTTGATGCGATAGAGGCCGGATCTGGGTTCACCCAGTGCCGATCCCGGGCTCCACGCTGTCCCTTTGATTGTGACTTTTGAGAACTGAATTTTTAGTCAAGAAAATAAAATCTTTCACATTTATTAATTTGGATTTCTGATTGATAATTTATAACATGAACAGAGGGGATCCCATGCAATAGAGGTTGGATCTGGGTTCTCCCAGCGCCAACCCTGGGTTGCTCACTGCTCTTTGAATGCTTTTGAGAACTGAATTTTCAGTCACAAAAATAAAATATTCCGCATTTATTAATTTGGGTTTCTCGTTGATAATTTATAACATGAACAGAGGGAGATCCGATCCAATAGAGGTCGGATCTGGGTTCACCCAGCACCAACCCCAGGCTCCACGCTGTCTTTTTGGCAGTTCTTAAGAATGATATTTTTAGTCACAAAAATAAAATCTTTCACATTTATTAATTTGAATTTCTGTTGATAATTTATAACACTAACAGAGGGAGATTCAATGTGAGAGAAGTCGGGTCCAGCATCACCCAGCACCAATCCTCGGCTCGACGCTGCCTCTGTGGCTGCGGGTTTGGAGAAAGGAATTTGGGTTTTGAGAACTGAATTTTCAGTCACAAATATAAAATCTTTCACATTCATTAATTCAGATTTCTTGTTCATAAATGATGCCATAAACAGAGGGAGATCCAATGCGATCGAGGCCGGACCTGGGCTCACCCAGCACCAATCCCAACGCTGTCCCTTTGGCTGTGACTTTTGAAAATGGAATTTTTAATCACGAAAATAAAATCTTTCGCGTTTATTAATTTGGATTTCTGGCTGCTCGTTGATAACACCCAGGAATGTGGCAGCTCCAGGAAGGAGAAGGAATTTGGGGTGGGAATTTGGAGGGAGGGGGTTGATAAATGGATAGGATTCGTGCTAAATTGTAACTATATCAATAATTTAGAATAAAAAAATATATTTTCTATATATTATTATATACCTATTAATAGAAATATTTTTATCTGTATTATCTATATTTTATATATAGATGAAATATATCCATATTATATATAATGTATAATTATATATTGACATATATCTAATATATATATATATATATATCTTTTTATATTTTAAAATATATCCTAATATAATGCATATATAAATACTTTTTTGTTATTACTTTTTATAAAGTAGAAAAGAAAATGTATATGTGATTAATGTGATAAATGGACATGATTCGTGCTGACTACATTGTAGCTATATCAATAATTCAGAAAATATAAAAATATATATTTATATATTATTATATACATATTACTAGAAATATTTTGTCTATATTATCTATATTATATATACATAAATATATTTTATATAATATATAATTATATGTAGATATATCTACTATTATTAAAATATATTTTTATATTTTAAAATATATTATAATACAATATATATATAAATACTTTTCCTTTATTACTTGTTATAAAGTAATAAAGAAAAAACTTATGTGATTAGTGTGACAACTGGATATGATTCGTGCTAAATTGTAACTATATCAATGTTTTAGAAAATAAAAAGATATATTTTAATATATATTATTATATTATATATTTTATACATATTAATATAGCTATTTTATATATTATATTTATATTGTATCTTGATAAAATATATCTATATTACATCTATAATATAATTTTATATGTATCTAATATATATATTGGAAAAATATTTTTATATTCTAGAGGATATAATATAATGCATATTCAAATATATATATATAGAAATGTATTTTTATATTCTGAAATATATTCCGATATAATATAGATATAAATACTTTTCCTTTATTACTTTTAATAAAATCCCAGATGTTTCATGTGAAAATCAGGGCACAGGTGGAATGTTGGGATAAACAGGATCCCAATTCTGATCCTGGCCTCGGGACGGACAAAGTCGGGACAATTCCAGGTTTGGAATCCCAGCTCTGATTTTATCTCTGAAATAACGAGGCTTAATTAGCGCATAATTGCTTAATTACGTAACTCCGAGCTCAGTGCGCATGCGCAGACTGATAGGGTTATCCAGGGGGCAGAGAGGGAGAGACGGAGCCTTCCTCCGAAACACCCCAAAATCCAGGATTCCCCCAAAATCCAAGAGCCCAAAAATCCGGGACCCCAAAAATCCAGGAGGCCAAAATCCCGAGCCACAAAATCTGGGATCCCCAAAATCCAGAGCCCCAAAATCCAGGAGCCCCCAAATTCAGAGCCCCAAAACCCGGGATCCCCAAACTCCATGGCCCTAAAATCCAGGAGCCCTAAAATTCAGAGCCCCTAAAATCCAGAGCCCCCAAAATCCAAGAGCCCCAAAATCCGGGATCCCCAAAAGTCCAAGAGGCCAAAATCCAGGAGCCCCAAATCCAGAGCCCCAAAAATCCAGGAGCCACCAAATCTAGGATCCCCAAAATGCCGAGCCCCAAAAATCGAGGAGCCCCAAAATCCAGGAGCCCCAAAATCCAGGAGCCCCAAAATCCAGGAACCCCAAAATCCAGGAGCCCCAAAATCCAGGAGTCCAAAATCCAGGAGTCCAAAATCCAGGAATCCCCAAAATCCAGGAACCTCAAAATCCAGGAGCCCCAAATCCAGGAACCCCAAAATCCAGGAGCCACCAAATCTAGGATCCCCAAAATCGGACCCCAAAACCCGAGGAGCCCAAAATCCAGACCCCAAAATCTGGGATCCCCAAAATCCAGGAACCCCAAAATCCAGGAGCCCGAAAATCCAGGAGTCCAAAATCCAGGAATCCCCAAAATCCAGGAGTTCCAAAATCCAGGAACCCCAAAATCCAGGAGCCCCAAAATCCAGGAATCCCCAAAATCCAGGAACCCCCAAAATCCAGGAACCCCAAAATCCAGGAGTCCAAAATCCAGGGCAAAATTTGGGACCCCAAAATCCAGGAGCACCCAAAATCCCAGGGACAGAAACGGGATCCAAAATCCAGGAGACCCCAAAATCCAGACCCCAAAATATCCAGGATGTCCCCAAAATCCAGGACCCCAAAAATCCAGAAACCCCAAAAATCCAGGATCCAAAATCCAGGCAGATCCCCAAAATCCAGGGACCCCAAAATGCAGGAACTCAAAATCCAGGAATCCAAAAATCAGGAATCCCAAAATCAGGAGTCCAAATCAGAATCCCTAAAATCCAGGAATCCAAAATCCAGGACTCCAAAATCCAGGAACCTCGAAATCCAGGGTGCAGGAATGGACCCCCAAAAATCCCAGACACCCAAAAATCCAGGAGCCCACAAATCCTGCACCCCCAAAAATCCCAAATCCCTGGGTTCCCCAAAATCCAGGATCCCCAAAAAACAAGGATGCAGGAATGGACCCCAAAAATGCAGGATCCCCAAACTCCAGGGTGCAGGAATGAACCCCCCAAAATCCGGGATCCCCTAAAATGATGTATTATATAAATATTATGTTGTTTATATAATATATTGTAGATTTTATATAGTATGTTATTTACATAGTATATTACAGATATATATTCTGAAATATATATAGGATATTATATCTACAGTAAATTAAATATCTACTATAAAATATATATTGTATAATATATAAAATATACCATATTATATATATTCTATGTATATATATTATAGATATATAGTATATTCTATGCATTGTATATTATATATATATTGTATGTATAATATGTTCCATATTATATATAGGGTATTATATATTATAGATATAGCATATTACATATATAATATGTTATAGACATTGTATAGTATATTATTTATATACTATATAATATATCAGTATATAGTATATATTCATATTATATATTATATATAATATATATTATATTTTATATGTTAGCATATATTATCTATTTCTATTATGTATTACGTATTATTTTTAATATACACTATATAATATATATATAATATATTATAGATATATTTCATCTATATTATATGATACATATAGTGTATTATATATTATTTATATACTATATTAGATAGATATGCTACATATAGAGTATATTGCATATTTAGCATATTACAAATATAATATAATATAATATAATATAATATAATATAATATAATATAATATAATATAATATAATATAATAAAAATTGTAATAAACAATATTTAATATCAATGTATCATACAATCATATCATTCAATCAATCATGTATTATTTTATATTTTATTTTTTATGTATTATATTATAGCGACATACATTTCCAGAATCAAGAATAGGACGAGATTTACAGGAAACTATTGATGAATGTATATTAGCATACACAATATAAATTATGTGACAAATGCCCATGATCTGATTGGCTCTGGCAAATATAATCAATAATTAAAATAATAAAAATTATTAATTAGTAATTAAAATTAATAAAAAAAATACTAATTATAAAAGATGCCTATGTTGCAACGTTAGGCTGTATTAATCTCATTTAATTAGCGCCGTAATAATCTCTTTTCAGCAGTGTGGTAAATTCAGTTTTTAGGCCGTAAAATAACATTAAACAGGAACTCTGTGATGTGAAACAATTTTTGTAACTGACACAGAATTTAAAAAGATAACCCAGAAATTCTTCCCGTTTGCACCGAGATAAGGCAGCAGCACCAAGGTCCCGGACAAGGATTTATTTTCTCCTTGGATTTATTTTATTTTCTCCTTGAATTTATTTTATTTTCTCCTTGGATTTATTTTATTTTCTCCTTATCAGGGGCACCAGACCCGGAGGAACAAAAGGTTCATTTACAAACTGGGTGAGGGGGGAGCTGAAATTCCGCACAAACACCCTGAGTTACAAAAAATAATGTTTAAATCATGTAGAAATGTATAAAAATGCAATAAATTATTGCTTTTAATGGGTAATCCTTGGTTAGCAAAGACGTAAAAATCCTTTTTTGGCCGAGTCCCAGGCGCCCAAAAATCCGGAATTCTTTGCTTTTTATTGTTTCCTATTTTAAAGTCAATTTTAAAATAAAAAACTTTTTATTGTTTCCTATTTTAAAGTAAGAAACTTTTTGTTGTTTCGTATTTTATAGTCAATTTTAAAATAAAAAATCTTTTTATTGTTTCCTATTTTAAAGTCAATTGTAAAATAAAAAATCTTTTTATTGTTTCATATTTTAAAGTAAATTTTAAAGTAAAACCTTCTCATTGTTTCGTGTTTGAAAATACATTTTAAAGTAAAAAACTTTTTATTGTTTCCCATTTTAAAGTCAATTTGAAAATAAAAATCTTTATATTGTTTCCTATTTTAAAGTCAATTTTAAAGTGAATTCTTTACTTTCTATTGTTTTATTGTTTATTTATATTGTTGTGTTATACTTTTAATATTCTGAATATCCTAATTTTTATTACTAATTTATTACCATTTTTATTACTATTTTCATTACTATTTCATTACCATTTTTATTACTATTTTTACTACTATTTCATTACGATTTTGTTACTATTTTATTGCTATTTTATTGCAATTTTCATTACTATTTTATTACCACTTTACTACTATTTTATTACTTTTTTGTTACTATTTTATTACCATTTTTATTACTATTATGTTACTATTTTATTGCCATTTTATTACTATTTTATTACCATTTTTATTACTATTTTTTACTATTTTATTACCAGTTTTACTACTATTTTATTACTACTTTGTTACTATTTTATTACCATTTTACTAGGATTTTATTACTATTTTGTTACTAATTTATTACCATTTTTATTACTATTTTATTACTACCATGTTACTACTTGATTACCATGTTTATTACTATTTTATTACTATTATGTTACTATTTTATTGCCATTTTTATTACTATTTTATTACTATTTTATTACCATTTTAATACTATTTTATTACTAATTTGTTACTATTCTATTACCATTTTTATTACTATTTTATTACTATTTTGTTACTATTTTATTACCATTTTTATTACTATTTTATTACTATTTTTATTGTTATTTTCACTATTATTTTCACAACTATTAAACTTTAAAAATTTGACCAAAAATGAATGGCGTTTTCCCAGGGAGGATTTTGGGGTGGGAATTTGAGTGAATTCCAGAAGGATTTTGGGGAATTTTCAGATGTTTAAAATTTCGTTTTTTGACAAGAACTCTCTGCTCGTGGCTGAGCCTGAAAGGGTTTTTGCAATCGTAAAAAAAAATTAAAAAAATTATTTTTGAAGTAAAATTTTAGAATATTGCTGGAATTGCTGTAAATTCTGAATATTGCTGGAATTGCTTTAAATTTAGAATATTGGTGTAAATTCAGAATATTGCTGTAAATTGCTGTAAATTCAGAATATTGCTGGAATTGCTTTAAATTTAGAATATTGGTGTAAATTTTGAATATTGCTGGTATTTCTGTAAATTTCGAATATTGCCGTAAATTTAGAATATTGCTGGAATTGCTGTAAATTCAGAATATTGCTGTAAATTCTGAATATTGCTGTAAATTCAGAATATTGCTGGTTTTGCTGTGAATTCAGAATATTGCTGGAATTGCTATAAATTCCGAATATTGCTGGAATTGCTGTAAATTCAGAATATTGCTATAAATGGAGAATATTGCTATAAATTCAGAATATTGCTGGAATTAGCTGTAAATTCAGAACATTGCTGTAAATTCAGAATATTGCTATAAATTCAGAATATTGCTGGTATTGCTGTAAATTAAGTACATTGTTGTAAATTCAGAATATTGCTATAAATTCAGAATATTGCTGGAATTGCTGTAAATTCAGAATATTGCTGTAAATTCAGAATATTGCTATAAATTCAGAATATTGTTGGTATTGCTGTAAATTAAGTATATTGTTGTAAATTAAGTATATTGTTGTAAATTAAGTATATTGTTGTAAATTCAGAATATTGCTGGAATTGCTGTGAATTTCGAATATTGCTGTAAATTCAGAATATTGCTGTAAATTCAGAATATTGCTATAAATTCAGAATATTGTTGGTATTGCTGTAAATTTAGAATATTGCTGTAAATTAAGGATATTGCTTAAATTCCAAATATTGATGGTTTTGCTGTAAATTCAGAACATTGCTGTAAATTTAGACTATTGCTGTAAATTCCGAATATTGCTGGTTTTGCTGTAAATTTCGGGCATTGCTGGTAGTGAGGATCTTTGGTTTTTTTTTAATTTCAAAGTTTAATAGTAATAAAATGGTTATAAAATAGTAATAAAATTAGAGTATTAATAATTTGGAGAATTTGGATTAGGACAAATAAAAACAAAGAGTTATGGATGGTCTGGGTAAATTTTATGGGCAAAATAAACCCAAAAAAGGACAGAGATTAACAGAGGATTAACCCTTAAAAACAACACTTGGTGTGAATTTATCCATCTCATTAATGATGCAAAAATTCAATTTTTAAAAGGATTTTGTCTGGTCAGTGTCAGCTCCTCCCTCTGAATCCTGACGGCGACTTTGAGCCAGGAATAAATTTAATTTTTCTGATAATGGAGCAATAAATTCTCTTTCTCGGAAAGATTTGGGGCTGCTGTCTCGCTGTGAGCCCTTCCTTAAAAATCCAAATATTTTACACAGCGCAGCTTTTATTTTAACATTGTGTTATAACCCAAAACCGTATTTAACACGCACTTAAGAAAATTAACACAGCACAAATTTCTAACAAAACAGATAGAACATTCCTTTGAATATTTGCCAAAAGCCAATATAAAATATTCAATTTTCACATGGCTATGTTGGGATTTCTGGTGCTGGGAATGGGAAGGTGGAGCCACAGCTGGGACCCCCCTTTGGGGATGTGGATCCTGAGAAAAAATGAATGAAAATCCTGCCTGGAATTGTGAGGTAAAAACTGGGAATGGAAATTGTTGATGAGCAAAAATTGGGAATATGGAGCCGCGGTGTTTGCTGAAAAATCCCTTTGTTAGGATTTTTCTCCTGAGAGGCCTCAGGAGCGGAATGTGAACAATAACGCACGGTGATTATCGGGACGGAATGGGAACAATAACGCACGGTGGTTATCGGGACGGAATGGGAACAATAACGCACGTTGGTTATCGGGACGGAATGGAAACAATAACGCACGGTGGTTATCGGGCGGGAATGCGAACAGGTGTGGACGGCACGGTGGGTTATGGTGGTCTGGCAGAGATTATGCACAGGTGTTCTGTCGTCTGGGTACTCGTTCATTCTTCCGTTCTGGGCTTGTCTTTGCGTCTGGTCACGCGATTTTCTTCTTTCTTTTACCTTTCTTTCCCTTTCCTTTCTCTCTTTCTTTCCTCCTTTCCCTTCCTTCTTTCCTTTCCCTTTTCTTCTTTCCTTTCCTTTCCTTTCTTTCTTTCCTTTCCTTTCCTTTCCTTTCCTTCCTTTCCTTTCTTTCTTTCTTCTTTTCCTTTCCTTTCCTTCCCTTTCCTTCCTTTCTCCTTTCCTTTCCTTCTTTCCTTTCCTTCCTTCCTTTCCTTTCCTTTCCTTTCCTTTCCTTTCCTTTCCTTTTCCTTTCCTTTCCTTTCCTTTTCCTTTCCTTTCCTTTCCTTTCCTTTCCTTTCCTTTCTTTTTCCTTTCCTTTTCTTTCCTTTCCTTTCCTTAAATTTCTTTCCTTTGAAATTTCCTTTTCCCTTTCCTTTCCTTCTTTCCTTTCTTCCTTTCCTTGAAATTTCCTTTCCTTTCCTTTCCTTTCCTTTCCTTTCCTTTCCTTTCCTTTCCTTTCCTTTCTTGAATTTCCTTTCCTTTCCTTTCTTGAAATTTCCTTTCCTTTCCTTTTTCCTTTCCTTTTTTCCTTTCCTTTCCTTTCCTTTCCTTTCCTTTCCTTCCTTTCCTTGAATTTCCTTTCCTTTTCCTTTCCTTTCCTTTCCTTTCCTTTCTTCCTTTCCTTTCCTTTCCTTTCCTTTCCTTTCCTTTCCTTTCCTTTCTTTCCTTTCCTTTCCTTTCCTTTCCTTTCCTTTCCTTTCCTTTCCTTTCCTTTCCTTTCCTTTCCTTTCCTTTTTCCTTTCCTTTCCTTTCCTTTCCCTTTCCTTCCTTTCCTTTCCTTTCCTTTCCTTCCCTTTCCCTTCCTTCCTTCCTCTTCCTTCCCTTCCTTCCCTTCCCTTCCTTCCCTTCCTCCCTTTCCCTTCCCTTCCCTTCCTTCCCTTCCCTTCCCTTCCCTTCCCTTCCTTCCCTTCCCTTCCCTTCCTTCCCTTCCTTCCCTTCCCTCCTTCCCTTCCCTTCCTTCCTTCTTCTTCAAATATAATATAATATAATATAATATAATATAATATAATATAATATAATATAATATAATATAATATAATATAATATAATATAATTAAATGAAATTTTTGAAAACCCAAAATTTGAGGTTTTCCACCCCCTGTCAGCCTCAACCCTCAGTCGGAGGGAAATCTCTCCCCGCTGTACCCGGCGCTGTATCGCTCATCCTTTACCATAATTAATTAATGAATTAATTAATTAATTGATTGATTGCTGCTTGAACATTGGCCCAGCCAAGCTCCTCATTTATAACAGCAGGATACGGCAGGGGAGCATTCGTGCCTCAGTTTCCCCTGGAATTCTGCAGGAAGGATCGGGAATTTGGGGGGGGGGGGGTTCCAGAATGATGTGGGGGCTGTGCCTCAGTTCCCCCTGGAATGCCGCAGGAAGGAGCGGGAATTTGGGGCGGGAATTTGGGGGGAATTTGAGGGGCTCTAGGATGACTGGGGGGGCGGGGCTTGTGCCTCAGTTTCCCTCCTGGAATGCTATGGGAAGGAGCGGGAATTTGGGGGGATCCGAGGATGAGATGGGGGGGGATTTGTGCCTCAGTTTCCCCAGGAATGCTGCAGGAAGGATCAGGAATCTGGGGCTGGAATTTGGGGGAGAGGGGTCCTGGGATAGGGAGGAGGCGGTTGTGCCTCAGTTTCCCCCCTGGAATGTGGAGCTCCAGGAAGGATCAGGAATTTGGGGCTGGAATCTTGGGGGAATTTGGGGCGGGAATTTGGAGGATCCCAGGATGGGGGGGTTCGGGCTGTGCCTCAGTTTCCCCAGGAATGGCAGCTCCAGGAAGGAGCGGGAATTTCGGGTGGGAATTTGGGGGGATTCCAGAATGATGTGGGCTCCGTGCCTCAGTTTTCCCCCAGCTCCAGGAATTTGGGGTGGGAATTTGGGGGATGCCCGGATGTGGGACGGGCTGTGCCTCAGTTTCCCCAGGAATGTGTCAGCTCCAGGAAGGAGCGGGAATTTGTGGGGGGGTCATAGGATGGCGGGGGTGGGAGCTGTGCCTCAGTTTCCCTTGGAACGTTGCAGCAAGGAGCGGGAATTTGGGGCGGGAATTTGGGGGATTCCAGAATGATGTAGGGGGGTCGTGCCTCAGTTTCCCCAGGAATGCCGCAGCAAGGAGCGGGAATTTGGGGCGGGAATTTTGGGGCGGTCCGAGGATGAGAGGTGAGAGATTTGTGCCTCAGTTTCCCCCCAGGAAGGAGCGGGAATTCGGGGTGGGAATTTGGGATGTCCCACGATCTGGGGGGGGAGTGGGCCGTGCCTCAGTTTCCCCTGGAATGCTGCGGGAGAAACGGGAATTTCGAACGGGGGTTTGGGGAAGCTCCGAGGATGAGGAGGGGGGGATTTGTGCCTCAGTTTCCCCCCTGGAATTCTGCAGCTCCAGGAAGGAGCGGGAATTTCGGGGGTCCCAGGATGGGGAGGGGGAGTTTTTGTGCCTCAGTTTCCCTTGGAATGGCGCAGGAAGGAGCGGGAATTTGGGGGGGTGGTGCCAGGACTAGGGGGGAGGCCGTGCCTCAGTTTCCCCAGGAATTCTGCAGCTGCAGGAAGGAGCGGGAATTTGGGGCGGGAATTTGGGGCGGGAATTTTTGGGGTCCGAGGGTGGGGAGGGGGCGGATTTGTGCCTCAGTTTCCCCCAGGAACGCTGCAGAAAGGAGAAGGAATTCGGGGCGGAATTTGGGGGGTACCCCAGGATGGGGGAGGGGGGGGTGGAGCGTTTGTGCCTCAGTTTCCCCTGGAATGCTGTGGGAAGGAGCGGGAATTTGGGGCGGGAATGTGGGGGGATTCCAGAATGATGTGGGCCCCGTGCCTCAGTTTCCCCCCAGCTCCAGGAATTTGGGGTGGGAATTTGGGGGATGCCCGGATGTGGGACGGGCTGTGCCTCAGTTTCCCCAGGAATGCTGCAGCTCCAGGAAGGAGCGGGAATTTGGGGGGGAGTCATAGGATGGGGGGGGGGGTGGGAGCTGTGCCTCAGTTTCCCTTGGAACGTTGCAGCAAGGAGCGGGAATTTGGGGCGGGAATTTGGGGGGGATTCCAGAATGATGTAGGGGGGTCATGCCTCAGTTTCCCCAGGAATGCCGCAGGAAGGAGCGGGAATTTGGGGTGGGAATTTTGGGGGGGATCCGAGGATGAGAGGTGAGAGATTTGTGCCTCAGTTTCCCCCAGGAAGGAGCGGGAATTCGGGGTGGGAATTTGGGATGTCCCACGATCTGGGGGGGAGTGGGCCGTGCCTCAGTTTCCCCTGGAATGCTGCGGGGAGAAACGGGAATTTCGAACGGGGATTTGGGGAAGGTCCGAGGATGAGGAGGGGGGGATTTGTGCCTCAGTTTCCCCCCTGGAATTCTGCAGCTCCAGGAAGGAGCGGGAATTTCGGGGGGTCCCAGGATGGGGAGGGGGAGTTTTTGTGCCTCAGTTTCCCCCAGGAATGCCGCAGGAAGGAGCGGGAATTTGGGGGGGTGCCAGGACTAGGGGGGAGGCCGTGCCTCAGTTTCCCCAGGAATTCTGCAGCTGCAGGAAGGAGCGGGAATTTGGGGCGGGAATTTGGGGCGGGAATTTGGGGGGGTCCGAGGATGAGGAGGGGGGATTTGTGCCTCAGTTTCCCCAGGAATGCTGCAGAAAGGAGAAGGAATTCGGGCGGGAATTTGGGGCGGGAATTTGGGGGGGACCCCAGGATGGGGAGGGGGTGGAGCGTTTGTGCCTCAGTTTCCCCTGGAATGCTGTGGGAAGGAGCGGGAATTTGGGGCGGGAATTTGGGGGATTCCAGAATGATGTGGGCTCCGTGCCTCAGTTTCCCCCCAGCTCCAGGAATTTGGGGTGGGAATTTGGGGGATGCCCGGATGTGGGACGGGCTGTGCCTCAGTTTCCCCAGGAATGGCAGCTCCAGGAAGGAGCGGGAATTTGTGGGGGAGTCATAGGATGGGGGGGGGGGGGTGGGAGCTGTGCCTCAGTTTCCCTTGGAACGTTGCAGGAAGGAGCGGGAATTTGGGGCGGGAATTTGGGGGGGATTCCAGAATGATGTAGGGGGGTCGTGCCTCAGTTTCCCCAGGAATGCCGCAGCAAGGAGCGGGAATTCGGGAGGGGAATTTGGGGGGAAAATTTGGGGTTGGGAATTTGGGGCGGGAATTTGGGCGGGAATTTGGGGCGGGATCCCGGGATAGGAAAGGGGCGGGGTTGTGCCTCAGTTTCCCCCCATGGAATTCGGGAGAATTTTGGGGTCCCGGGGCTGTTTTGGGGGCGGGGCTTGGCCCAACCCCGGCCCCGCCCACCTCGGGGGAAGGGGGCGGGGCAATCCCCCCGGGCCGGGGCGGGAATTAATTAATAAATTAATTCATATTTGCCAACTCCTCCCTCTGGCCCGGGGGGCGGGGATCCCCGGAGGAGTTCCGGAATTTAATTAATTAATTAATTAATTGCGAGCCCCCCCTCCCTCCCTTCCCCTCCCCCCGGGCAGCCTCGGGAATCCCCGGGGGAATTTTGGGATTTAATTAATTAATTAATTAATTGCGAAACCCCCCCTTGACCCCCCCGGGCCGGGTCGGAAATCCCCGGGGCAGTTCCGAGAATTATTAATTAAATAAATAAATTAATTAATTAATTTGCCAACGCCCTCCAGGCCGGCTGGGGAATTAATTAATGAACAAATTCATTAATTTGCGAACTCCCCTCTCCGAGCAGGGTCGGAAATCCCCGGGGCAGTTCCGGGAGTTAATTAATGAATAAATTCATTAATATTTGCAAACCACCCCCTTCCCCCGCGGGTCGGGAATTAATAAATTAATTAATTTGCGAAATTCTCCGGGATGGGGCGAGAATTAATTAACTAATTAATTAATTAATTTGCCAAACGCCCCCTCCGGGCCGGGTCGGAAATCCCCGGGGCAGTTCCGGGAGTTAATTAATGAATAAATAAATTAATTAGTTAATCCCGGGCCCCGCAGCCGGGCAGAGGGCGGAGCCGGGAGTTAATTAATGCATACATTAATTAATTAGCGGACCCCGGGCCCGCGGCCAGGCCGGGCCGTGTTGGGGCGTCGGGAGTTAATTATGAATCATTAATTAATTAGCGGAGCTGCCCGGGCAGGCCGGGCAGAGGGGCGGTGCCGGGAGTTAATTATGAATACATGAATTAATTAATTAGCGGCCGGCCGCAGCCAGGCGCGGGGGGCGTGCCGGAGTTATTAATACATGTATTATAGCCGACGGCCCGGCACCCGGGCAGGGGGCGGTGCCGGGAGTTAATTATGAATACATGAATTAATTAATTAGCGATTCCCCAGGCCCGCGGCCAGGCCGGGGCGGCGCCGGGGCCGTTCCAGAAAGCTCCGGGAGCGGGGACGGGGCGGGACCGGGACGGGCCCGGGGATAAAGCGGCACCGGAGCGGCCCCGGCCCCGGCAGCGGAGCGGGACTGCGGGTACGGCACTGCGGGAACCCCGAGCCCCGGAACCCCGAATCCCTGAACCCCTGAATTCCCGAACCCCGAATTCCCAAACCCCCGAAATCCCCAAACCCAGAATTCCTCAATTCCCGAACCCCGAACCCCGAACCCAAATCCCGAAATCCCAACAGATCCTGAATCCCGAACCCCAACCCCGAACCCCTGAGCCCAAACTCCTGAATCCCGAATCCCGAACCCGAAATCCCCGAACCCATCCCGAACCCCAATGAACCCCAAATCCGACCGAATCCCCGAAACCCCGAACAATCCAATCCCCGAACCCCAAATCCCATGAATCCATCCAATCCCGAATCCCGACCCCAATCCCGAACCCCAAATCCCTGAGCTCCAAACTCCTGAATCCCGAATCCCCGAACCCCCGAACCTCTGAACCCCAAATCCCTGAACCCCAAATCCCCGAACCCCCAAATCCCTGAACCCCAAATCCCTGAACCCCTGAATTCCCAAATCCCCGAAATCCCCAAATCCAGAATCTCATCCCAAACCCTGAATCCCGAATCCCCGAATCCGACTCTGAACCCCAAACCCTGAACCCCAAATCCTGAACCCTGAACCCTAAATCCCGAACCCCAAATTCCCGAATCCCGAACCCCAAATCCCAATCCCTGAACCCCAATCCCCGAACCCAAATCCCCGAACCCCAAACTCCTGAATCCCGAATCCCATCCCGAATCCCGAACCTCTGAACCCCCAAATCCTGAACCCAAACCCGAATCCCGAACTCCCGAACCCCGAATCCCCTGAACCCCAAATCCCGAATTCCTGAATCCCAAATCCCCGAATCCCAAACCCGAATCCCTGAATCCAAAGTCCTGAATTCCCGAACCCCAAATTCAATCCCTGAATCCCTAAACTCCCGAATCTCAACCCCCAAATCCTACCAAACCCTGAATCCTGAACTCTCGAACCCCGAAACCCTGAACCCCAAATCCTAATTCCTCGAATCCCAATTCCCAATCCAATCCGAACCCCGAATCCTCGAACTCCAACTCCCAGAATCCCTGAAATCCCAAATCCCAATCCCGAACCTCCAATCCCCAAATCCCCGAACCTCCAAATCCTCGAACCCCGACAATTCCAAATCCCGAACTCCCCAAATTCCCGAATCACCCAGAAACCCGAATCCCAGAACTCCCAAACTTCCAAATCCCGAAATCCAAATCCCGAACCTCCAACTCCCAAATTCCAAATTCCCGAATCCCCAAACTCCGAGTCCCCGAACCTCCAAATTTCCAAATCCCGGAACTCCTCGAATCCCTGAACCCCAAAACCTCAAATCCCAAAACTCCCCGAACCTCCAAACCCCAAATCCTCAAATCCCAAACCCCGGAACCCCCAAATCCCTGAACCCCCAATCCTCAAACCCCCAAATTTCCAAATCCCAGAACTCCTCGAATCCCTGAACCCCAAAACCTCAAATCCCAAAACTCCCCGAACCTCCAAACCCCAAATCCCCAAACCCCTGAATCCCTGAACCCCCATATCCCGAATCCCAAATCCCTGAACCCCCAAATCCCCAAACCCCCAAATCCCCGAACCCTCAATTCCGAATCCTGAACCCCAAATCCCCTTTTCCCCCCTTTTTCCCCCTTTTCCCCCCATTTTTGGGGTCCCCCCGGGCGGTTTTTGGGGTGGGGGCGGGGATGGAGCGGGCGGATGCTCGGCGGGAATTTCCCACAATTCCCCGCGCCGGGCAGGACCGAGCGGGGATTTGGGATTTGGGGGGATTATGGGGGATTTGGGGCGATTACGGGGGATTTGGGATTTCGGAAGGGGGGTTGTTTGGGATTGATATGGGGGGCGATTTGGGTTTGGGGGGGGTGATTGTGGGGTTTGTGGGTTGGTTTTTTTTGGGGGTGAGGAGGTTATTGGGATTTGGGGGTTTATTTGGGATTTGGGATGGAAGAGTGATTGGGATTTTGGGGGGTTATTTAGGATTTGGGGTTGCAGGGGGGGTATTTGGGGTATGTGGGGTTATTTCGAGATTGGAGGTGATTTGGGATTTGGGGTAATTATTTTGGGGATTTGGGAGGGGTTATTTGGGATTTGGGGAGTTATTTGGGATTTGGGTATGTGGGTTATTTTGAGATGGAGGGGTGATTTGGGATTTGGGGGGGTTATTTTGGGATGGGGATAAATTGGGATTTGAGATTTATGGGGTTATTTAAGGTTTGGGATTTGGGGGTTATTTAGGATTTGGGGGGTTATTTTGGGATGGGGATTATTTAGGATTTGGGGGAGTTATTTGGGATTTGGGTAGTGGGGTTATTTTGAGATGGAGAGGTGATTTGGGTTTTGGGGGGTTATTTTGGGATGGGGGTAAATTGGGATTTGGGGGAGTTATTTGGGATGGGGGGGTTATTTGGGACAGGGTTGTTATTTTGGGATGGGGGGGTGAATTGGGATTTGGGATTTATGGGGTTATTTGGGTTTTGGGGGGTTGTTTGGGATTTGGGATGGAGGAGTTTTTTGGGATACATGGAGTTATTTGGGGTGCAGGGGGGTGATTTGGCACGGGGAGGTGATTTGGGATATGTGGAGAGGTTATTTAGGATTTGGGATATGCGATATGGATATTTGGGGTGCAGGGTTTTTTGGGATTTGGGGTGGCGGTCATTTGGGATTTGGGGGGCGTTGTTCGGGATTTGGGATGCAGAAGGGTTATTCGGGATTTGGGGGGTTCTTTTGGGATGGGGAGGTGATTTGGGATGTGTGGGGTTGTTTGGGATGCAGGGGGGTGATTTGGGGGGGTTATTTGGGATGTGGGATGGGATTTTGGGGTGTAGGGGGGGGTTATTTAGAATTTGGGGGGTTATTTGGGATGGGGTTATTTTGGGATATGTGGGACGGGGCTTTTTTGGGATTTGGGGGGATTGTTTGGGACGGGGTGATTTGGGACTTGGAGACTTGTTTGGGGTTTGGGCTGTGTTTTGGGTTTCTGCTCTGTGGTTTTGGGCCCGTTTTTGGGGTTTTGGGGCTGTTTTTTGGGGTTTTGGGGCTGTTTTTTGGGTAGTTGGCAGTGTTTTGGGCTGGTTTTTTTTGGGGTTTCAGGCTGTGTTTTGGGGTTCTGTTTTGGGTTTCTGCTCTGTGGTTTTGGGCCCGTTTTTGGGGTTTTGGGGCTGTTTTTTGGGGTTTTGGGGCTGTTTTTTGGGGTTTTGGGGCTGTTTTTTGAGGTTTTGGGGCTGTTTTTTGGGTAGTGGGCAGTGTTTTGGGCTGGTTTTTTTTGGGGTTTCAGGCTGTGTTTTGGGGTTCTGTTTTGGGTTTCTGCTCTGTGTTTTTGGGCTGTGAGATGGGGTTTTTTTGGGGCTTGTGTTTTTGGGTATGGGCTGTGTTTTGGGTTGGTTTTTTTTGGGTTTCGGGCTGTGTTTTGGGGTTCGGGTTTTGGTTTCTGAGCTGTTTTTGGGCAGTGTTTTGGGTTTTTGGGCTGTGTTTTTTGGGGTTTTGGGCTGGTTTTTGGTTTTTGGGCTGTGTTTTGGGCTGTGTTTTTGGGGCTGTATTTTGAGTTTCTGGGCTGTGTTTTGGTTTCTGGGCTGTTTTTTTTTTGTTTCTGGGCTGTGTTTTTAGGCTGTTTTTTGGTTTCTGGGCTGTTTTTGACTGTTTTTTGGGTTTTGGGGCTGTGTTTGAGTTTCTGGGCTGTGTTTTGGCTTCCAGGCTGTGTTTTTTGCTGTGTTTGGTTTCTGGGCAGTTTTTGGCCAATTTTTTGGTTTCTGGGCTGTTTTATTTTGGACTGTGTTTTTTTGCTGGTTTGTTGGGCTGTGTTTCAGTTTTTGGGCTGTGTTTCAGTTTTTGGGCTGTGTTTTTGCTGTGTTTTGGTTCCTGGGCTGTTTTTGGGCTGTGTTTTTGTTTCTGGGCAGTTTTTGGGCTGTGTTTTGGTTCCGGGCGTGTTTTTCTGTTTTTGGTGTGTTTCGCAGTTTTTGGGCAGGTTTTTGCTGTGTTTGGTTCCGGGCAGTTTTTGGGCTGTTTTATTTTTTGGCAGGTTTTTACTGTGGTTTGGTGGTTCAGTTTTTGGGCTGTGTTTCAGTTTTTGGGCTGGGATTTTTGCTGTGTTTGGTTTCCGGGCAGTTTTTGGGCTGTGTTTCAGTTTTTGGGCAGGGTTTTTTGCTGTGTTTTGGTTCCCAGGTGGCAGGTTTTATTTTTGCTGTGTTTTTTCTGGTTCCGGCAGTTTTTGGGTTGTGTTTGGTTCCCAGGCTGTGTTTTTTGCTGTGTTTTGGTTTCCGGGCTGTTTTTTGGCTGTGTTTCAGTTTTTGGGCAGGGTTTTTTGCTGTGTTTTGGTTCCCGGGCAGTTTTTTGGCCGTGTTTCAGTTTTTGGGCAGGGATTTTTGCTGTGTTTGGTTTCCGGGCAGTTTTTGGCCTCGGTTCCCGCAGTGTCACCCTGCGGTGCTGGGGGGGGTTGGGGACAGCGCCCCCCCCGCGCTGGGCCCGCATTGCGCAAGGCCGGGAGGGAACCGGGCTGGGCCGGGGCTCTGTGGGTTTATTTGGGTTTTATTTGGGTTTATTTGGGTTTTTTGGGATTATTTGGGTTTATTGGATTTATTTGAGTTTTTATTTGGATTTATTTGGGTTTATTTGGGTTTTATTTGGGTTTTTTTTTAGTTCTTATTTGGGTTTATTTAGTTTTTATTTCGTTTTTATTTAGGTTTTATTTAGTTTTTATTTAGTTTTTATTTGAGTTTTTATTTAGTTTTTATTTGAGTTTTATTAGGGTTTATTTGGGTTTTATTTAGGTTTGGGTTGTTATTTTTTTAAATTTGGATTCCCTGCGTTGTGTTTGGGTTTTATTTGGGTTTGATTTTTAAATTTGGATTTATTTGGGGATTTATTTGTGTTTATTTCGGTTTTATTTGGGTTTTTTTTGTTTTGTTTCTTTTCATTTGGTTTTATTTGGGGTTTTATTTGGGGTGTTATTTGGAGTGTTATTTGGGTTTTATTTGGGTTCTTTTGGGGTCTTATTTGGGTCTTATTTTGGTTCATTTGGGTTTTATTTGGGTTTTTTTTTTTTATTTTGGATTCATTTAACTTTATTTGGATTATTTTAGATTTATTGGGGCTCTATTTGGGTTCTGTTTGGGCTCTGTTTGGGTTTATTTGGATTCTATTTGGGTTTGGTTTTTTTTTTACTCGGATTCATCTGGTTTTATTTGGATTATTTCGGGCGTGTTTGGGTTTTATTTGGGAATTGCACAATCCCGGAGGAGGCGGCGGCTCCCACGGGGGGGGGGGGATGAAAGGGAACCGGGGCCGCTCCTTTATTTGGGGAGGGGGGATAAAAGGGAACCGGGGCCGCTCCTTTATTTGGGGGGGGGAACGAACCGGGGCCGCTCCTTTATTTGGGGAGGGGGCGAACATGAACCGGGGCCGCTCCTTTATTTGGGGAGGGGGCGAACACGAACCGGGGCCGCTCCTTTATTTGGGGAGGGGGGAACGAACCGGGGCCGCTCCTTTATTTGGGGAGGGGGGGATAAAAGGGAACCGGGGCCGCTCCTTTATTTGGGAAGGGGGCGAACACGAACCGGGGCCGCTCCTTTATTTGGGGAGGGGGGGATGAAAGGGAACCGAGGCCGCTCCTTTATTTGGGGAGGGGCATAAAAGGGAACCGGGGCCGCTCCTTTATTTGGGGAGGGGGGAACGAACCGGGGCCGCTCCTTTATTTGGGGGGGGGATAAAAGGGAACCGGGGCCGCTCCTTTATTTGGGGAGGGGGGGACACGAACCGGGCCGCTCCTTTATTTGGGGAGGGGGGAACATGAACCGGGGCAGCTCCTTTATTTGGGGAGGGGGCGAACACGAACCGGGGCCGCTCCTTTATTTGGGAAGGGGGGAACGAACCGGGGCCACTCCTTTATTTGGGAAGGGGGGGATGAACGGGGCCTCTCCTTTATTTGGGGAGGGGGGATGAAAGGGAACCGGGGCCGCTCCGTTATTTGGGGAGGGGGGGATGAACCGGGGCCGCTCCGTTATTTGGGGAGGGGGCGAACATGAACCGGGGCCGCTCCTTTATTTGGGGAGGGGGGATAAAAGGGAACCGGGGCCGCTCCTTTATTTGGGGAGGGGGGGAAGAACCGGGGCCGCTCCTTTATTTGGGGAGGGGGGGAATGAACCGGGGCCGCTCCTTTATTTGGGGAGGGGGGGAATGAACCGGGGCCGCTCCTTTATTTGGGGAGGGGGGAACGAACCGGGGCCGCTCCTTTATTTGGGGAGGGGGGGATAAAAGGGAACCGGGGCCGCTCCTTTATTTGGGGAGGGGGGAACGAACCGGGGCCGCTCCTTTATTTGGGGAGGGGGGATAAAAGGGAACCGGGGCCGCTCCTTTATTTGGGGAGGGGGGAACACGAACCGGGGCCGCTCCATTATTTGGGGGGGGGGGAATGAACCGGGGCCGCTCCTTTATTTTGGGGGGATAAAAGGGAACCGGGGCCGCTCCTTTATGGGGGGAGGGGGCGAACACGAACCGGGGCCGCTCCTTTATTTGGGGAGGGGGGATAAAAGGGAACCGGGGCCGCTCCTTTATTTGGGGAGGGGGGATGAAAGGGAACCGGGGCCCCTCCTTTATTTGGGGAGGGGGCGAACACGAACCGGGGCCGCTCCATTATTTGGGGAGGGGGCATAAAAGGGAACCGGGGCCGCTCCATTATTTGGGGAGGGGTGAACATGAACCGGGGCCGCTCCTTTATTTGGGGAGGGGGGAACATGAACCGGGCCGCTCCTTTATTTGGGGAGGGGGGATGAAAGGGAACCGGGGCCGCTCCTTTATTTGGGGAGGGGGCGAACACGAACCGGGGCCGCTCCATTATTTGGGGAGGGGGGATAAAAGGGAACCGGGGCCGCTCCTTTATTTGGGGAGGGGGGATAAAAGGGAACCGGGGCCGCTCCATTATTTGGGGAGGGGGGAATGAACCGGGGCCGCTCCATTATTTGGGGAGGGGTGAACATGAACCGGGGCCGCTCCTTTATTTGGGGAGGGGGTTTGGGATTTTGGGTCCCACCCGCGGTCACCGCGCTGGGCCCGGGCGAGGGGGGGGAGAGGGCACGGCCAGACCCCCCCCCAGGGACCCCCCAAACCCTTCCCTGCCCCCCAAAACTCCCCAATGCTCAGGGAGCCCCCCCCCGTACTGAGGGACCCCCCTAAATCTCCCCCCAAACCCCCTCAATGCCCAGAGACCCCCACAAGTGCCCCCCTAAACCCCCCTAAAACCCCCCCAGTACCCAGGGACCCCCAAAATCCCCCTCCCCACACGTGCCCAGTGTCCCCCTAAAACCACTCCAGTGCCCCCCCCAAACCTGCCCAAAATTTTCTGAACCCCCCCCCCAGTGCCTCCCCAAACCCCCCAAAACCTTTTAAACCCCCCCCCCCCCAGGGCCACCCCAGACCTCCAGTGCCCCCCTAAAACCCCCCCAGTGCCCCCCAACCCCCCACGTGCCCAAGGCCCCCCCAAAACCTTCTAAACCCCCCCGTGCCCCTCCCCCGTTTCCCGCTCCGGGTTTGTTTGGTTTGGGGGGGGGGCGGGGCGGGGGGGAGGGGATGAGTCACAGTCCCGTGAGGGGGGGGAGGGGCGGGCCCGGCCCTGACCCCCCTGTGACCCCCCCGGTCCTGTCCCTGTCCCCTCCTGTCCCCTCCTGTCCCTGTCCCCATCCCTGTCTCTGTCCCCATCCCTATCCCCCCATCCCGTTCTGACCCCACTGTCCCCATCCCTGTCCCCTCCTGTCCCTGTCCCCATCCCCGTCCCCATCCCTGTCCCCGTCCCTGTCCCCATCCCTGTCCCTGTCCCCATCCCTGTCCCTGTCCCTGTCCCCATCCCTGTCCCTGTCCCCATCCCTGTCCCTGTCCCTGTCCCCCCTGTCCCACCCTGTCCCCCCTGTCCCCTCCCCCCCAGACCATGGCGCTGTCCCTGTCCCCTCATGGCACCCCCTTGTCCCTGTCCCCAATCCCTCTTCCCGTCCTTGTCACCCCAGCCCCTCCTGTCCCTGTCCCCCCCCGACCCCCATGTCCCCGTCCCCTGTCCCTGTCCCCCCATCCCATCCTGAACCCACTGTCCCTGTCGCCAATCCCTGTCCCCTCTCCCTGTCCCCAGACCCCCCTGTCCTTGTCTCTTCCTGTCCCTGTCGTCCCCTGACCCCCCCTGTTGCTGTCCCCCTGTTTCACCCTGTCCCCCCCTGTTCCCCCCATCCCTGTCCCTGACCCCCCTGTCCCCATCCCTCTCCCTTCCTGTCCCTTCCTGTCCTGACCCTGTCCCTCACCTGTCCCCAGTTCCCTGG